>NC_056440.1:22563283-22788283 GCF_018296145.1 Oncorhynchus tshawytscha | reverse complement strand
TCTCTATCCCCACCCTCCCCTTCCCTCCTCCCTCCACTCCTCTCCCCTCTCCATCCCCATCCTCATCCTTCCCTCCTCCCTCCACTCCTCTCCCCTCTCTATCCCCATCCTCATCCTTCCCTCCTCCCTCCACTCCTCTCCCCTCTCTATCCCCATCCTCCCCTTCCCTCCTCCCTCCACTTCTCTCCCCTCTCTATCCCCATCCTCATCCTTCCCTCCTCCCTCCACTCCTCTCCCTTCTCTATCCCCATCCTCATCCTTCCCTCCTCCCTCCACTCCTCTCCCCTCTCCATCCCCATCCTCATCCTTCCCTCCTCCCTCCACTCCTCTCCCCTCTCTATCCCCACCCTCCCCTTCCCTCCTCCCTCCACTCCTCTCCCCTCTCCATCCTCATCCTTCCCTCCTCCCTCCATTCCTCTCCCTCTCTATCCCCATCCTCATCCTTCCCTCCTCCCTCCACTCCTCTCCCCGCTCCATCCCCATCCTCATCCTTCCCTCCTCCCTCCACTCCTCTCCCCTCTCTATCCCCATCCTCATCCTTCCCTCCTCCCTCCACTCCTCTCCCCTCTCTACCCCCATCCTCATCCTTCCCTCCTCCCTCCACTCCTCTCCCTCTCCATCCCCATCCTCATCCTTCCCTCCTCCCTCCACTCCTCTCCCCTCTCTATCCCCATCCTCATCCTTCCCTCCTCCCTCCACTCCTCTCCCCTCTCCATCCCCATCCTCATCCTTCCCTCCTCCCTCCACTCCTCTCCCCTCTCTATCCCCATCCTCATCCTTCCCTCCTCCCTCCACTCCTCTCCCTCTCTACCCCCATCCTCATCCTTCCCTCCTCCCTCCACTCCTCTCCCTCTCTATCCCCACCCTCATCCTTCCCTCCTCCCTCCACTCCTCTCCCCTCTCTATCCCCATCCTCATCCTTCCCTCCTCCCTCCACTCCTCTCCCCCCTCTCCATCCCCATCCTCATCCTTCCCTCCTCCACTCCATTCCTTCTCCACCTATAATTAGGGACTCCCCATCCTCATCCTTGTGCTCCTCCCTCCACAGTGTTTAGAGGATGACTTCTCCATCCCCATCCTCATCCTTTTCTGGCCACACCTCCACACCCACCCCCTACAGAGACACATACACTCAGAGACACACACACACCCCTACAGAGACACACACACATACCCCCTAACACATACCCCCTACAGAGACACACACACATAGGGACACACACACACCCCTAGAGACACACACACATAAAGAGACACAGGCATTGTGGGGACACACACACACCCCCCCTAAGAGACACACATACATATCCCCTACAGAGACACGTGTTCCCTACAGAGACACGACACATACCCCCTAGACTAGACTACAGACTACAGACACACACACATGTTACAGAGACAACTGTTTCAGAGACACACACACATACCCCTACAGAGACACACACACACACCCAGAGACACACACACATCCCTACAGAGACACACATACACACCTACAGAGACACACACACACCCCTACAGAGACACACACACATACCCCTACAGAGACACGCACACATATCCCTACAGAGACACGCACACATACCCCTACAGAGACACACACACATACCCCTACAGAGACACACACACATACCCCTACAGAGACACACACACACACCCTCTACAGAGACACACACACATACCCCCTACAGAGACACACACATATCCCCTACAGAGACACACACACATATCCCCCTACAGGACACACACACACCCTCTACAGAGACACACACACATCCCCTACAGACACACACACATAGAGACACACACCCCTACAGACACCCCCCCTACAGAGACACACACACATACCCCCTACAGAGACACACACACCCCCTACAGAGACACACACATACCCCTACAGAGACACACACACACCCCTACAGAGACACACACACACCCTACAGAGACACAGACACACACATACACACCCTACAGAGACACACACACACCCCTACAGAGACACACATACATATCCCCTACAGAGACACGCACACATATCCCTACAGAGACACGCACACATACCCCCTACAGAGACACACACACATACCCCTACAGAGACACGCACACATACCCCCCTACAGAGACACACCACACACATACCCCCTACAGAGACACACACACCCCTACAGAGACACACACACATACCCCCTACAGAGAGACCCTACAGAGACACACACATACCCCCTACAGAGACACACACACACATCCCCTACAGAGACACACACACACCCCCTACAGAGACACACGTACCCCTACAGAGACACATACACACCCCTACAGAGACACGCACACATACCCCTACACACATACCCCTACAGAGACACACACACACACATATCCCTACAGAGACACACACACACCCCTACAGAGACACACACACATACCCCTACAGAGACACATACACACCTACAGAGACACACACCCCCCCTACAGAGACACACACACACCCCTACAGAGACACCATACACCCCTACAGAGACACACACACACCCTACAGAGACACACACACATACCCCTACAGAGACACACACATATCCCCTACAGAGACACACACACATACCCCCTACAGAGACACACACACATACCCCCTACAGAGAACACACACACACCCCTCTACAGAGACACACACACATACCCCCTACAGAGACACACACACATATCCCCTACAGAGACACACACATACACACCCCCTACAGAGACACATACACATATCCCCTACAGACACACGCACACATACCCCCTACAGAGACACACACACATATCCCCTACAGAGACACACACACATATCCCCTACAGAGACACACGTACCCCCTACAGAGACACACACACATATCCCCTACAGACACACGCACACATACCCCCTACAGAGACACACACACCCCCTACAGAGACACACACACATATCCCCTACAGAGACACATACACATATCCCTACAGAGACACACACACATATCCCCTACAGAGACACACACACCCCCCTACAGAGACACACACACATACCCCTACAGAGACACACACACCCCTACAGAGACACACCCCCCTACAGAGACACACATATACCCCCTACAGAGACACACCCCCCCTACAGAGACACACACACCCCCTACAGACACACGCACACATACCCCTAGAGACACACACACACACACCACATATCCCCTACAGAGACACACACACACCCCTACAGAGACACACACATATCCCCTACAGAGACACACATATCCCTACAGAGACACACCACCCCCTACAGAGACACACACACACACACACCCACACCTACAGAGACACACACACACACACACCTACAGAGACACACACACACCCCCCTACAGAGACACACATACACCCCTACAGAGACACACACACACACCCCTACAGAGACACACACACACACCCCTACAGAGACACACACACACACCCCTACAGAGACACACACACACATATCCCCTACAGAGACACACACATACCCCCTACAGAGACACACACACACCCCCTACAGAGACACGCACACATACCCCCTACAGAGACACACACACATACCCCTACAGAGACACACACACACACCCCCTACAGAGACACACACACATACCCCCTACAGACACACACACACCCCCTACAGAGACACACACACACACCCCCCTACAGAGAGACACACACACACCCCCTACAGACACACACACACACACCCCCTACAGAGACACACACACACACCCCTACAGACACACACACACCCCTACAGACACACACACACCTCTACAGAGACACACACACACACACCCCTACACACACACACACACCCCCCCTACAGAGACACACACACACACCCCCTACAGAGACACATACACACCCCTAGAGACACACACACACACACACATACCACCTACAGAGACACACACATTCATACCCCCCTACAGGAGACACACACACACACACACATACACACACACACACACACCCTACAGACACACACACACACACCCCCCCTACAGACACACACACACCCCCCCTACAGACACACACAACACACACACCCCCCAGAGACACACACACACACCCCTACAGACACACACACACACCCCCTACAGACACACACACACACACCCCTACAGAGACACACATACACACCCCCTACAGAGACACACACACACCCCTACAGACACACACACACCCCCCTACAGAGACACACATACACACCCCCTACAGAGACACACACACACACCCCCTACAGACACACACACACACACCCCCTACAGAGACACACACACACCCCTACAGACCCCTACAGACACACACACACACACACCCCTACAGAGACACACACACACCCCTACAGAGACACACACACACCCCTGCAGAGACACACACACACACCCCCTACAGAGACACACACACATAACCCCTACAGAGACACACACACACACACCCCTACAGAGACACACATACATACCCCCTACAGACACACACACACACACCCCCCTACAGAGGCACACACACACACACATACCCCTACAGTGACACACACACACCCCCCTACACACACACACATACCCCCTACAGAGGCACACACACATACCCCCTACAGTGAGACACACACACACACACCCCTACAGAGGCACACACACATACCCCCTACAGTGAGACGTACACACACACACCCCTACAGAGACACACACACCCCTACAGAGACACACACACACGCACTACAGAGAGACACACACACACATGCCCCCCTACAGAGACACACACACATACACACACACACACCCCTACAGAGACCCATAAACACACCCCCCCTACAGAGACACACACACACAGCAGATAGAGGACTGTAGCGAGGAGCGAGGCCGAGGGGGTGCTGCCTTCACACCAGGCAGAGTGATGTGGAGGTGTCACCCCCCACCCTGGTTGCCAGTGGCGGAAGTCCCGATGACAGGCTGGGGATGACAGCCAAGCCTCAGCTCATGCTAACGGGCTGGTTGGGGTTGGGTTCCCTCACCCTCCTCTCTTTTCTCCCTCTCCTTGCTCTCTTCCTCAGCTCTTTGTTATGACTGGTTTTGACAACACACAGCGGGAGGGAGGGCTCGGTTTGCTTGTGTTTATTCCAAGTGGATGCTGTGTACGTAAAATTACTACCGTTGCTGTTGAAGCCGTTTGTGTGTGTGTGTCTGTGTCTGTGTGTGTCTGTGTGTGTCTGTGTCTGTGTGTGTGTGTGTCTGTGTCTGTGTGTGTGTCTGTGTGTGTGTGTGTGTCTGTGTGTGTGTGTGTGTGTCTGTGTGTGTGTGTGTGTGTGTGTGACTGACAGTGAAAGGGTTAACCCAGTATACAGTGTGTCTGTCTGAGTTTCAGAACAAAACAGCGGCAGGCAGCTGGAATGTGCAGGAGATGTACATGGTAATTGAAACACAGTGGTGGAGCCAACCGTCAGAGGCAATCTCTCTTTTTTATATACACCTTACTGGTACACGAGGCAACACATGTATTAACATCCGTGACACCATGTCCCTGGTAAGTGTTGGTATTTATCCTCCTTAGCCATCATCTCTGACAATGCTGTAGTCATATGAACATGTTGTAATTGGTATTTCTGGCCTACAGTTCAGCATTGCATAGACCTGGTGCATACAGAGGGTTAGTGAACCAAAACTGATGACACCAGTCATCTCAGTAGCTATACCTTGTATTAATGTTCCTCTCCTCTGGGATAATATCTGGTTCACAGTGGTTCAAATACTGGGTGTATTTCCAAGTGGCCCAGCCCTAGTTTTAAACTCCTATATGAGTTTTGATATCAATTTCTGCTCTTTTCTGGGTGTTCATTATTGAACTAGGCTTTTCTTTCTTATTTGGGGTGTTTCATTTCATCTGAGAAGAGCAGAAGAGCAGTCTCTCTCTTCTGAGGATTGAGTTCAATTTAACAGCATAGCAGCTTAATTGGAGATTTTTGGGGAATAAATAGTGTTTGTGAACATATCACGCTCCACTAAAATTACTCCACTAAATGAACTCCAGTAAATGAACTCCAGTAAATGAACTCCACTAAATGAACTCCACTAAATGAACTCCACTAAATGAACTCCACTAAATGAACTCCACTAAATAAACTCCACTAAATGAACTCCACTAAATAAACTCCACTAAATGAACTCCAGTAAATGAACTCCACTAAATGAACTCCACTAAATGAACTCCACTAAATGAACTCCAGTAAATGAACTCCACTAAATGAACTCCACTAAATGAACTCCACTAAATGAACTCCACTAAATGAACTCCACTAAATGAACTCCACTAAATGAACTCCAGTAAATGAACTCCACTAAATTAACTCCACTAAATGAACTCCACTAAATAAACTCCACTAAATAAACTCCACTAAATGAACTCCAGTAAATGAACTCCACTAAATGAACTCCACTAAATTAACTCCACTAAATTAACTCCACTAAATTAACTCCACTAAATTAACTCCACTAAGTAAACTCCACTAAATTAATTATTCTAAATGAACTCCACTAAATGAACTCCACTAAATGAACTCCACTAAATGAACTCCACTAAATAAACTCCACTAAATTAATTATTCTAAATGAACTCCACTAAATGAACTCCACTAAATGAACTCCACTAAATGAACTCCACTAAATAAACTCCACTAAATGAATTATTCTAAATGAACTCCACTAAATAAACTCCACTAAATAAACTCCACTAAATAAACTCCACTAAATGAACTCCACTAAATGAACTCCACTAAATGAACTCCACTAAATAAACTCCACTAAATGAATTATTCTAAATGAAGAGTCATAATTCAAAGCAATCCAGTGTTGTATTTGAGGTGATTTAGCTTTTTATTTTTTGAAGATCTATTGTTCTATTATCCACATTTGACCTACAATCAAGTCTTAGCTCAACCACTACAATCCACTATTTACTGTTTGTTTACATTGGACACACCTCCCTCTTTTCTTCCCCCTGTTTTAGTTAATCTAGTGTTCCCCCCCCTCCCCACATGATGAAAAGACAGGCCTTTGTGTGTGTGTGATGAGCCATAAATAACAGAATTACCTTTCATTTCCATTTCTATGTCTAACATATGGCTTTAAACACTTGTCAAAACCCATTTAATTACTGATGTTTTGAGCCAATTGCGTACCTTTGTGAATTCCCCAGAGTGCTCTATAGATAGGATCATTGTTGGGTTTTAACATAACAGCAGACTGCAGACTCCACCATACTGCTGGGAGTAGATGAGTAAGCTAGTGTATACTATAGCAGAACTCATCATATGTGTCAGCTGTTCAAACTAATAACAGCATATACTGGAAGACCAGATGGTCTGGTTTTCTATTCTGATTAAATGTGCCAAGACTGAACAATTACATACTGTATACTGCATTTATACATTGTGCATATTTAGATGGTTTTATGGGAGTGTGTTTTTTTTGTGTGTCTATGACGTGCATGCATACGTGCGTACACCAGAGGAGGCTGGTGGGAGGAGCTGTAGGAGGACAGGCTCATTGTAATGGCTGGAATGGAATTCATTAGATGAGATATTTCTTTGTCTGATTGTCACAGATACTTGCTTTTAAATACAAGAAAATGCACGGGGATCTGGTGAGAGACATAGCATAGGCCAGACATAACATCAAACATACACCATGAATAAAACCCAACAAGAATGACAGATTAAGGACTCTTACCCCTCCCACATTACGTAGCTGTCCCTCCTATACTCAATGTTACATATCCCCTTAATGTCCAAGGTCCCTGAGTGTTGCGTAGTGTTATTGCACAACCCTATAGTTTCAATGCCCATTATTCAATGGAACGGTATCAAACATATGGAAACCACATGTTTGACTCTGTTCCATTCATTCTATTCCAGCCGTTACAATGAGCCCGTCCTCCTATAGCTCTTCCCACCAGCCTCCTCTGGTGTACAGCATGTCCATCAGTCTGTGGTTATGTGTTATTTCATTAGCTCGGTGTGTTGTGTTGTGTCTGTGTGTTCAGGGTCAGGCAGTTCACAGAGCTGTGCCCTATAGCTGACTCTCTGTGACTCCATCCGTACATTCAGACACACACGCTCACGTGTCCCCGCCTCTCCCTCCCAACTCCACTGCAGATGGAAATCATTATTTGATTCTTAACTCCAAAGGAAATAATTTCATATCACAAAAGCAAATTACCAGGCATCCAAATATTTAGAGAATGAGACCAGCCTTTCTGGGTCTTGCTTCCTGTTTGGAAACTCTAATTTGGATTTAAACAAAGCTTTAAACATTTTTAAATAAACGACCAGGGCACGGCTTGGTGCGGAGTGGAGGAGACGACTCCTATTGACCTCAATGATCTGGCGCCGAGACGGCAGGAGGGTGATTGTGGGAAGTGGGAAGTGTGCACTTGGATTTCAGAGGGGCTCTTGCTCTCTCCTCAGGATACAGTGTGTCAAACAAGGACCTTAAAACCCTCACAGAAGAGAAAGTGGCTCCTTTCTGGCACTTTGCACTCTGGCACTATGAACTGGCCAAGCTGAGATCTTTTTCCTGTTAGTTTTGGCACTATACAGCCCTAAGGCCTCAAAGACTGTCTGAGTGGATGAGAGGAGAGACTAGAGGACATGACTGGGGAATAGAATGAAGGGGGGTTGGGTTGTGTGTGTTTCAGGTCTCCGTTTCAGGCAGTTGGAATCGGTCAGTTCCTAACTGCCACTGAAGGCCATAAGCTCCTGCCCTGTGGAGATGTGCCCACTGGCCAATTCATCACTATTTTCACTTAAACTGTAAGAAGAAAACATTTCATTTTTTTCACACCTGATTGTTCCTCTTCCTTCCTTCCATCTCACACCTTTTGACCTAACCAATATTTTATTATCCCGGAGAGAAATGGTTTCCTTGACTTCTTGAGCGGAGCCTTGAGCTGTTTTCCTCTAGCTATCTCATGTACACATATGTGCCGAGCTTTGTCAGCGTTGTCCCTCCTGTATGCAGTACCCCCTCCCTCTCTCTCTCTCTGTCTCTCTTTTCCCCCTGCACTGCATCAAAACAGCTGGGCGGCTGTTTGTGGTACATTCATAATTGTGCATGCGGGGTAATTAAGAGCCTTGTCCTAAATGATAGCTTTGCTTGGCTTCTCAGATGTTCACTAACAAGGCGGCCTACAAAGGTGTTAGTGTAGTGCATTCATCAGTGTCATCTGGGGCTAATTACTGCTCCATAAATCACAACAGTGACCTGGGCCAGCCTTTTACACTGGGAGGAACATTGTGGCACAGTTAAGATGGTACGGGCCAAATACCAACACTACAAATGGATCAAACGATCAGGATCTGACTATCCTCAATGAGAGAGAAGAGTATCTAACTGTTTGTGTGCTGTACATGTACTGTAGCCAATCTGCTGTTTTATCAACATGATGAATTGGCTGTATTCGGCTGTATTCGGCCTTTGGGAGAAATTGGGCATGTTTTCAAAGTAAAGTCTTCCTCCATTTATATTCTCTGATAATCCTAGTCACAGTAATAATGTGAAGCAGAGTGTGCTGCCTGTGCTGGCTTATGTTGTAGGCCTACAGTAGACAAAGCTTACAGTGTCCTTCCTTGACTTTTACAACAATATGGAGGTTAAGTTAGCAGTTTCTGAGATTTATACTGCCTTTCAAACATCCTTCGTTTCCACCTATTACTGCGATCAAGCCATTCCAATGGAGCCACGAAACCCCAGCCAGTCTAAAACCTCACCGCTTGCTTTTCATTCATTAAATGACACTCTGAAAGCTCAGGGAGCCCCGTATCTGCAGCTTGCTTGGATAGAAGACGAGCCACCTTCAATGCAGTGCAGCGTCCTGGCAGCTCAGTCTGGGTTCAGTGGCACCCAGGGGAGAGAGCGGGGACCAGGCATCCATCTTAACAAGGTCACACCGTTTGATTTTTAATGGTCAGTGCTCAGCCTGTCGTCTTCCCTTTGAAATATTAGTGCTCATTAATAATGTAGAGGCAGTTACCCCCCTTCCTCTTCCCTCCATTCCTCCACCTGCGGCGAAATGGCCTCATTGGCTGTTGGCGGTCATCCTCTGCACCAGGGTGGGTAGAGTCTGATCCAGGAGTAGGCCTGCTCTCTCTCTGTCTCTTTCTCTCTCTCTCTGTTTCCCTCCCAGCAGCTGGCCAAATGCCTGTTTTACTGGGCAGCTTTACGGCGTTCATTAGGCGCACTTAACAGCCGCTGTAATTCTGGGAGACGGGGTGGGGAAGTGAGACGATTAGTGGTTGGCTTGGACCTGCGTGCCAGGCAGCTGCAGTTGACCTTTTATTTCAGACATGAAAGATGTCTCTTTCGCGCATGTAGAGATTTCATATTTTCACTTGGGTTCACTGCAGAGGCTTTATTAGATGTATTAAATCTCTCTCTCTCTCTCCTGGGCTTGTTTCATTTCAGTATGTCTGCCTGTTACTCACTCTGCAGATGAAAAGTCTAATCAGGAAAAGTTGTGAGATAAGAGATAAGCAGACATCTTATTGAGGAAGGAGTTATGAATTGAATCCAAAAAGGACCTCTGGCCATTTGCATGTACAGTGGGGAGAACAAGTATTTGATACACTGACGATTTTCCAGGTTTTCCTACTTACAAAGCATGTAGAGGTCTGTAATTTTTTATCGTAGGTACACTTCAACTGTGAGAGACGGAATCTAAAACAAAAATCCAGAAAATCACGTTGTATGATTTTTAAGTAATTCATCTTGAACTTCTTCCATTTTCTAATAATTGCGCCAACAGTTGTTGCCTTCTCACCAAGCTGCTTGCCTATTGTCCTGTAGCCATCCCTGCCTTGTGCAGGTCCCTGATGTCCTTACACAGCTCTCTGGTCTTGGCCATTGTGGAGAGGTTGGAGTCTGTTTGATTGAGTGTGTGGACAGGTGTCTTTTATACAGGTAACGAGTTCAAACAGGTGCAGTTAAAACAGGTAATGAGTGGAGAACAGGAGGGCTTCTTAAAGAAAAATGAACAGGTCTGTGAGAGCCGGAATTCTCACTGGTTGGTAGGTGATCAAATACTTATGTCATGCAATAAAATGCGAATTAATTACTTAAATATCATACAAGGGGATTTTGGGGATTTTTGTCTTAGATTCCGTCTCTCACAGTTGAAGTGTACCTATGATACAAAGTACAGACCTCTACATGATTTGTAAGTTTGAAAACCTGCAAAATCGGCAGTGTATCAAATACTTGTTGTCCCCACTGTACATTCCCAAAGCTCTGACCAATTTTATTTGGAAGGTCATTAGGCTACCTGTTCCCCTCTGAAGATCAATTGTTGTGTTTTTGGTTGTTGTTGAGATGTGTTTTTCATCAAGTGAGATTAAAAGTACATCTGAGTTGTACGGCAGCGAGGGAAGCAGGGTCAAGGCCAAGACAACCTCAACTCCTACACAGAAACGTTCAATTAGAATCAGGCTTAACTGCCGAAGGATTTAACTTGAGTGTTATCTTGTTTTTCGCCTCACACTCAGTTAGCTGGATAAACATAACAAACGGAGGCTGCAATGGCTGTTTTCAGGCAGAATTGTTTCATCAATTGTTAGGGATGACATATCAATCCCTGAGTAATGATATTCATTGTCTGTAAATGGGCATCCACCATAGTTTTTAGAGAAGCAATGCCCCATATGCTTAATAATACTATACTGATCAGTCTAGATGTGGTGTTTTGAGAAGCAACTTGTGTGTGTTTGTGCGTTGCTTGATGACTGGTTGTGTGCTAGAAACTCTCCAGACGACATATCATCCTATACAACACCGAAGACATTCTACACACTCCCTTGGTCAGAGAGCACACCCCAGGGTAACGGCCCCTGTCACTACAAATCAGCCTCATAAACTTTGGGGAAAGTGACCCCATAAAGTGAGCTTGACCTCCAGGTTTGAGAAGGCAGAATGGGCCACGGACCATTAAGTTCACACACACACACACACATTGTCAGGATTAGATTCCCATGCTCACGCTGCTATGTGGAGTCGCTCGCTGGGCCTGGCCTGGCACCCCTAAATGTCAGCAGGTCCCCATTCAGAGCACTGCACTGCTGTGATGCACTTAAACCTTCAACACAGCTTTTATTGGCATTCCTTCAAGGCTCCTGGAAATGTTCCTCCAACTCCAACCTTTCCTCCCAGATCTCCACTTATGAAATAGATACACCTACTGTACTGTCTGTGGGTGTGAAAAGTGGAGGCGTCTAGCAGTGGATAGAGTGTGCCAGTCCAAGAATCTGTGTGCAGTCCCCGTGTTGATAGCATCACATAGCATACCAGAGGGTTTTACAGAGACACATGCGGTTTTTATTATGCTAAAATCAATCTCTGTTCACTTTGTAAATGGTAAGAGGACAATAAAATGAAGGTTCTATTTGCCAGACACATCAATGAAAGAAAAACACTCCCAGTGTAAAAATATGTCTGTATTCCCGTAAGTCCGTTTTAATATTGGTGTTTTCACTGTCGAGAACTACCTCAAATCACAGCAAGAGAGTAGCTTTATTGCAGTAGTACTGGAGAAAGACTAGGTACAAAGTGAGGTGTTGTTAATGGTCATTATGTCTTAATTATTATAGTAAAATTGTAAAGATCTTTCTCTTCAATTTCTGGCAGAAATGACAAACAATCACATTTCTGGTTACTGCAGTGCATACTCCCTGAATTGTGTGAACCTTTCTCTTCGTAGTGCTTAAAAGAAAAAAATGCTAGTTATTTTCCTGTCTGAGATATTGGCAGTGCTTTTACACGAGGCCCAGAAGGGGTTAACCTCCTTGTGCTGGGTCTGTGCTCTGGAGGTTCTTAAAGAGCCCCACTTAAGGTATCTTTTGTGGTTCCAGATGTTTTGTGTAGCTATTTATTTAGCTTGTAAACAGGCCGACAAAAGCCCTCGGCATAATGTTGGTGAGGGTAACCGCAATGACATTGTTGGGGGTCCTTTACAAAAGATGGCTGCATGCTTAATGTGATTTAGTGCTGGGGGAAGCCTTTATCGCCTCCGAGAGGGGAGGTCTCCAGATTGAAATGCAAATCCTTCCATTTTAGAATTCATTAGGGGCAACACAGCCAATGCAACAATGAAAACGCTGATGGGAGGGAGGGAAGGAAGGAAAGAGGGAGGGATGGGGTTTGGGGCTTTTCTTTTTAAAGGGTAACGGGTAAATATGAGGCAGGCACTGGTAGACCGCTTCTGATCTGACTTGGTTCCTCTCCCTCCCTCCCTCCCTCCCTCCGTTTTCTTTTTTATAGGAAAGGCGATGTGAAGATGGTTGTTGTCAGGCCGGTTTGTGAGAGTAATGAACAGGTGGTTTCTACCCTATGCCTCTAATGATGCAGGCTGTGAGAACATCTGCTGTAGTAAAATCACATGATACACCACCTCTCTGTGTATATGGCAGGCAGCACTACCTGCTACCAATACATATTTATTTACTAACTATATAATATGTTATCACATTAGAAACTGTATGGCTGGTATTGTGTTCATTACTCAAAAACAAGAGGTTCAACTTGTCAGCCAATACCCAAGCTAACTTTGTGCAGAGGGGATTGAAAAAAGTGCAGCTTGATGCACAAGGTTGCCACTGTTGTCAAGCTGTGAATGCTTTTAAAAAGCTTTTCATACTTCCAGAATCTTTTTCTATGTCATTTTTTTTCTTATTCACTCTTCCATTCTCACACTTGT
This sequence comes from Oncorhynchus tshawytscha, assembly GCF_018296145.1. Taxonomy (NCBI): domain Eukaryota; kingdom Metazoa; phylum Chordata; class Actinopteri; order Salmoniformes; family Salmonidae; genus Oncorhynchus; species Oncorhynchus tshawytscha. The sequence continues at coordinate 22,774,525 of NC_056440.1, read as the reverse complement.
ACAAAGTGAACATGCACACACACACACACACACGCACACACACACACACACACACACACACACACACGTCTTTCACTGACTTATGGCAAAACCTGATCTGTATCTCCCACACACACACTTCCCTGGAGAATTGATTAAAATCAGAGAGACACAGACCTTGAACATTGCTGCTTTTGTCTGAGCAAACAAAGGCTGCCGGTAATTGGATTCACATTGAGTGAAGTATTTAAAACAGTCTGGTAACTAGAGCAAGCTGTGGGCCCGCCGTGCTCCTGCCAGCGTCTTGTTGTTCCAAAGACTTCCCGACCGAGCCCACCTTTATGGGTCTAGCCTTGCCTGCTCCAACAGAGCACGGCCATGTTAAGGGACTCCTATTTAACCTTCTCCAACATTACTATGAGAAATCTGTCATTCGAGACAAGTTTATACCTCTTTAACCTCCACTTCTCCTGGTCTCTCCTTGTGGAACGTTTCAATTCTCCATTTACTTCCACTCGTTTGTCAGCTGATCGCTGTTTAGTTGAATCATTCTTTGTAAGAATCTACAAAAAACAACACATATATATATATATATATTCATCATTTAGATGAAATGACCTGAGGAGAAGAAAATGTTAATGTGACCTACATGAACATAAACCAAGCTGCTCAAACAGTCCCAGTTACAGAAAATTAAACCCGTGAAGGACTTGATTAGAAGCAATCAGGCAAGAAATCAATAAAACATGGCCGGGACAAAGTGCGTCTAATTGTTTGCATACCTGTGGCTAAAACCAAGAGAGAGTGGGGGGGGGGGGGCTGGGCTGGGCTGGGCTGGGCTGGGCTGGGCTATCTGCCATTTTGTGTCTGCAGTGGAAGTGAAAAAGATAGAGATCGGCTCCAGATTGCGGGAGTCGCATAACCTGGGCCCAGGGGACACCGTCTAGTGATCCCATTGCTACGGGAGTCACAGGCACTCCATTACACAGAGCCTGAACTCAGGTTATCCAGTCTCCGCAGACACGGCCGACCTGATTGCCTCTCCGGTTTAACTTCCACCCCGTCCTGTTGACATTGGCCCACTGGCTAGGGAGGGGAGGGGGAGGAAACTCTACCTAACGGAGCCCATGCTGTGCCCAAAATGACACCCTATTCCCTGTATCGCATAGGCTCTAGTCAAAATAAGTGCACTATATAGGGAATAGGAGTTCTTGTCAAAGGTAGTGCACTATATTTCACTGTACTTGTGCATGTGACATTAAAACTTGAAACTATATAGGGAAAATGTTTCCATTTCAGACCCACCCCCACTGTCCCACCCTAACCTTCTAGACCCCTGTAGATTAGTTTAAAGTGAGCCCCTAGAGAGACAGACAGATTGCAACTAAAGAGTAAACCTCAGAAAGAGCCTTCTATGGTTTAAGTGTATTTGCACAGTCTTCTAGCACCACAATAAAGATTGTGAAGGTTTATTAACTGCATAGATGTTGAGTAACATTTTACTTATATGAGTGGTCTTATCGAGGTTAGCCAACACAACGTTCTTCATCTGTTGGCATTTTCTTGTCAGAGTATGTGTTCCAGAAATATTTACCTTTCAAAAGGGTTTTTAAGGGTAAATTGAGTTTACCCTGCCACAGAAAGTCAAGTTGTGTGACACGTCATGTCTGCGTTTACTATTGCACCCAACCTTTTTTGCTTACTGTACCACCAACTGCCCGGGCTACCACTGAAGTACGCACTCATGCATTTTACCAGAAGGCCTATGGTCACATGAGTCTTCTCAAGTCCCCCTGTGGATAGGCCAAGTACCCCCAGGGTCCTAGTACCCCCAGGGTCCTAGTACCCCCAGGGTCCTAGTACCCCCAGGGTCCTAGTACCCCTGGTTGAGAACCACTGCTCTAGTCTACACAATGAACAGAAGGGGAGGGTGGTTTTCTTTTTAGATTGTGTTTTGTTTGCTCTTTTTTTGTCTGAAAGGTAATTTGTTTGATATTTAGTGGCAGGGTGATACTGAGCCGGCCTTCGCTCCGATATCTCTCAGCCACTTTTTCTCTGTTGTAATTAGAGGACTGCAGGGGACTGGAGTGGAGGCCATGTCCTGTGGAGACCTAGCAAGGAGATGACGAACGCTTCTGAGACGCGGCTCCTCGCCCGTAGGCCCCGACAGCCCTTTTCACTTTCCATCAGCAATTATTGCTCCTCTCTGATGTGTGGGCTGACCGTTTGACAAGTCAATTAATTGTTAATGGTTTCTCCATCTGCTTTTCTTCACCAGCATCCTGCGATTCATGGCTTTGAGTCCAAATTTAATTTTGAGATCCATCCTTATTTCCTCCCTAGGCTACGAGGTATGGCAGCCAGTCCTGGCCTGATACCGCATGGCATATGTGAGGTATAGCACAGGCATTGAATAGATGGAACTAATGGCCCTAAAAAGGTTTTAGTTCTTTCAACATTGTTTTCATGAATGAATTAACTATATAATTTGGATGATTGCAGAATATGCCAAAAGAGATGTTATTGTTGGCTTAGAAATGTGACCCTGTCCTGGTTGTAAAGCTAATAGTAAGCTAGCTAGTGCCTTCGCAATAACATAACCCATCTTTTTCACTCCCTGTCTACACTATCCACACGCTATTTGAGAGAACACATCATGATTCATATTTATATTGCTAATTAGTCTATGTACATTATTAATTTCACAAAAATATCCCTCCAAGAGGATCTAATTAAGGGAGGAAATTAGTCAAAGCTAATAACGGTCATAGTTGAAAAAGCATTTTTAAACATCACCCAAATGTCTTCTTCCCTCATTTGCCAGTCCGATGCAGTTCATAACTGCTTGGTGAACAAACACATTCGTTAGAATTCATATTATCTCAGAATCAAGTTGACTCTAGAAATAGTGTGTGTGATTAATTATTAGCTTGAATACAATTAGCATTCATTAGCTAAATGTGCTATATGAAATAATTAAATGCCTAATGAAATGCTTTGTTGAATTTAATGAGGGGAGGTTAGATTTCCACTAAATGTATAATTCAGTGTGACTTTTCCCATCATACAGTGGGGCAAAAAAGTATTTAGTCAGCCACCAATTGTACAAGTTCTCCCTCTTAAAAAGATGAGAGGCCTGTAATTTTCATCATAGGTAGTACACTTCAACTATGACAAACAAAATTAGAGAAAAAAAATCCAGAAAATCACATTGTAGGATTTTTAATGAATTTATTTGCAAATTATGGTGGAAAATAAGTATTGGTATTTTTTTCTTCTCATTTTGTCTGTCATAGTTGAAGTGAACCTATGATGAAAATTACAGGCCTCTCTAATCTTTTTAAGTGGGGGAACTTGCACAATTGGTGGCTTACTAAATACCTTTTTGCCCCACTGTATGTACAGTTCTGTATAGATAGTGTATGTTCCAATGTCCATACTAGCAAACCACTTAAAGTGAAGCATGCATTCTAAGTAGTATGCCACTGTGGATTGTCTTTGTTGAGGTGTGGTTAAAATATAGACTGTCCCATCGTAGTGTCTAGTGTCTATAGATTATTACAGCGTTATTACAGTGGCACCCTATTTCCTATTGATTGTATTTAGTCAAAATTAGTGCACTAATAAGAAAGGGATCCCATTTGGGATTCACCCTATGACTGTGTTCAGTCAAAAGTAGTGCACTATATAGGGTTTAGGGTGTTATTTGGGACATACTCTATGACTGTGTTCAGTCTGTCTCCTCCACAGCAGCACACAGTGTGTTTAATTGGCTTCTCAATCTGGTAGCAGAGCCATTACCAAATCCAACACAGACCATTAGGCCGCATGAGCTTAATTGCCCATTAATTGGATAATTAGTCCTTCCTTTTGTTTTTTTTCCTCATTCCCTCTTTCTGTCTCTCTTTTCCTTTTTTCTGACATATTCGTACATTTGCTATATCCCTCATTCTTCTTTCATTCCTTTTTCAAAATTCTCTATGTATCTATCTTTTTCTTTCTGCTTCACTCTTGCTTAGAGGATGTAGGATGTAGTTAAATAGCCTACACATCTCAAGTGCATTAGGTGCCATTTTATGAGAAAAAAAAGTTTTCTTTCTTTTTATCCTCTGATTCTGCCTTCCATTATTCTCCCGGAGAGTATGCATCTCAGGTTATTCAGATATACCATTTGACTCAGGCAGCCGTCATCTGATGGATTTATAATATAAAGTATAAAGTAAATGTTTGGCACATTTGATAGCTATTTGAGATCTCTCCTCTAACGAAGCAGCCATATCATCCCTGGCTAGGAAACAAGAAGAGATGTTAGAAGCAAAATAATGGAAATTAAATACAGTGCATTCAGAAAGTATTCATAACCCTTGAATTATTCCACAATTTGATGTGTTACAGCCAGAATTCAAAATGAATTAAATAGATTTTCTCACTCATCTGCACATAATACCCCGTAGTGAGAACATTTTTTTTATTCATACATTTCTAATTTACATAAGTATTCACACCCCTGAGTCAATACCTTTGGCAGTGAGTCATTCCGGATAGGTCTGTAAGAGCTTTGCACACCTGGATTGTACAATATTTGCACATTATTATTTTTTAAATTCTTCAAGTTCTGGTCAAGTTGGTTGTTGATCATTGCTAGACAGCCATTTTATTTTTTTATTCCGTTTCTTTTTATCCCCAAACACTCCCTAGTCTTTGCCACTGACAAGCATATCCATAACATGATGCAACCACCGCAATACTTTATTATGAAGAGTGGTACTCAGTGATATGTTTTGGACAAATCCAACACAATGCTCCGTATTCAGGACATAAAGTTAATTTCTTTGCCATTTTTTTTGCAGTTTTACTTGAGTGCCTCATTGCAAACAGGATGCATGTTTTGGAATATTTTTATTCTGTACAGGCTTCCTTCTTTTCACTCTGTAATTTAGGTTAGTATTGTGGAGTAACTACAATGTTGTTGATCCATCCTCAGTTTTCTCCTATCACAGCCATTAAACTCTGTAACTGTTTTAAAGTCACCATTGGCTTCATTGTGAAATCCCTGAGCGGTTTCCTTCCTCTCCGGCAAATTAGTTAGGAAGGACGCCTCTATCATTGTAGTGACTGGGTGTATTGATACACCATCCAACGTGTAATTAACCCCCTAGAATCAATCTAAATTACACAACAAAAAAATCACTATCAAAATCCATCAGTTTAAGCTAGATATATCTGTTTTTTTGCATTGGATGCGTCTCAATCCACCACATCCACCAAACAGGATGCACGAGTGGTGTATGTCAGACCATGAGACATCCCGAAAATCGGTATTCCCACGAAAACGTCTGTAGCATCATATTATGACCACTCTATGGAAAGGGGAAACACTCCCGAATATGATAGAGGTCCTAAAATTCAAAATTAAATAGCTAAACAATACATAGTATGACCATCTTAAAACAATTGCATACTGTATGTCAGCTTAGCACCCCACGAGGTAGTCATTCAAAAATCATGTTAAACACTATTATTGCACACAGAGTGAGTCCATGCAACTTATTATGTGACTTGTTAATTAAGCAAATATTTACTCCTGAACTTATTTAGGCCATAACAAAAAGGGTGAATACTTTTCTACTCAAGACATTTCAGCTTTTGATTTTTTATTCATTTGTAACAATTTATAGAACCAGAATTCCACTTTGACATTATGGGGTATTGTGTTTAGGCCAGTGACACACAATCTCAATTTAAACAATTTTATATTCAGGCTATAGCACAACAGTATGAAAAAAGTCAAGGGATGTGAATACTTTCTGAAGGCGCTTTACCTCTAAAATATCTCAATTCCTTCCTCAGATGTCATGGCGTATAACTCGAGATATCCACGTATCACTACGTCGCCTGTGTAGTCAACACATCCAGTGGACTTCCTGGTCCCGGATTGTTGGGTTAAATGGAGGAGAGGTGAAGGAGTGTTCACCATGACATGACTGCTAACACTTGACAATTAAATCAGTATCCTAAGAAGGTTTTTATAAGTGCAGATGGTACTGTAGACACATGGAACCCAGAGAGAAATGTAGAGATTATCAGTCAAACAATACAAAATATAAGGAGGAAATTGTTATTTACAAAGTGACTGTTGGATGTGAGGGTTAAAGATTAATCAACGTGATTATTCAGTTATTTTGTACCCTGTTTCCAACTGTGTTACAGTATATAAAGGTAGCGTTGTGCTGCTGGCTGAGCTTATCCTATACTAACCTGAAGCAGTGTTAGCTTCTCCCAGTAAGTCCTTCCTGTCTGCCTGCTGAGCCTTTTAATGATTACATGGGTGAATCCTCAAGGCTTCAGTTCCAGGAAAACCAGTCTGTCTGTTTGCCTGTAAAAAATTTAAAAAACGATTTGCATCTGTTCTTTCTCTAGCTAGTGTTAATAGTGACTATAAAGTGTGATCATTCCATAGTGTTAAACTACTCAATATAAATGTGGATCTGTTTTTGTTTTGTTTATTTGCTATTCATCGCATCCAATTACCATTCTAAAGGGGGAGTATTTCTCGCTGGGCGCCGAGAGAATATGAGATTAAAAGGCAACGAGGAAAACATCTGTGTCTCCACTTTGATCTGCATTACAATTCTTTACCTCTGGCATCCAAATAGACAGAGGAACACCTATAAAAACGAACAGCGCTGGGCTGCATAGGGCTAGCAGCAAACGGAGGGAGGGAGGGTTACCATAGAAACACATACCTCCCTCACATAGGTTTATGTGCTGTATCCTATCACATGCTATTAGGAATTATCATAAATCTCCCCGCAGCGAGACGGTGGTTAAGGTGCGCCTGGGCGTAGAATGACAATGTGTTGATCTCAATATATCTTGGCAAGAGAGACAGAGGCATCCATGCCGTTCAAATCAAGAGAAAATGGCACCAGTATTTGCATGAGATGAAATAAAATGGGGGATGAAAACGCCTTTAGTGTGTCTCATTTCTTGAGTGGTTGGCAGGATAGATATTTAAACATTAACAAGGAATGGGCTTTAATGCTGCAATGCCCATATTGTAGCATTTTTGATGCAAATCATTTGGTTCTGCTTTGTGATTATGAATATACATAAACATTGCTATGAATATTGGTCCATAACTAGATCTATATGAAACTAGGGCTGTCAAATAATTAATTTAGTTAATAGCATTAGTTACATTTTTCAGTTTGCTCAAATTTGGCCCAATTGAAAGATTTTTCCATTTAAAAAGCAATGAATGCATTGAGTTACAGGCATACTTTGATTGTAAGGGACTGAAACACAAAATTATCAGAATATATTAATAAACAACACAAAAGTCACTAACATAGCTACAGCTATTAATGTTCGCTTTGATTCAGTAGGCCTACTCTTTCTTATCAATGTTTCAGTAGGCCTACTCTTTCTTATCAATGTTTCAGTAGGCCTACTCTTTCTTATCAATGTTTCAGTAGGCCTACTCCTTCTTATCAATGTTTCAGTAGGCCTACTCTTTATCAATGTTTCAGTAGGCCTACTCTTTATCAATGTTTCAGTAGGCCTACTCTTTCTTATCAATGTTTCAGTAGGCCTACTCCTTCTTATCAATGTTTCAGTAGGCCTACTCCTTCTTATCAATGTTTCAGTAGGTCTACTCTTTCTTATCAATGTTTCAGTAGGCCTACTCTTTCTTATCAATGTTTCAGTAGGCCTACTCTTTCTTATCAATGTTTCAGTAGGTCTACTCTTTCTTATCAATGTTTCAGTAGGTCTACTCCTTCTTATCAATGTTTCAGTAGTCCTACTCTTTCTTATCAATGTTTCAATAGGACCTACTCCTCCTTATCAATGTTTCAGTAGGCATACTCCCTCTTATCAGTGTTCTTGAAGTTTACACTTGTGCACAGCACACACACGCACTCTTTTACACACACACACAAACACACACACACACACAGCTATAAGTAATATCAAAGCTTCAGGCATACTACATTTTTATTGTATTATTTTACTTTTATTTAACTAGACAAGTCAGTTAAGAACAAATTCTTATTTACAATGATGGCCTACCGGGGAACAGTGGTTTAACTGCCTTGTTCAGGGGCAGAATGACAGAGTTTTTCCTTGGCAGCTCAAGGACCTTTGGGTTACTAGTCCAACGCTCTAACCACTAGGCTACCTGCCGCCCCAGTGGTGTGAGTGTGACTACAGGCAAAAAGAACTGGCACTATGTATACAAAGAACAAAGAGCTTTTAAACTTGTCCAACAATGTTATGAAAACACTGTAACCATCTGTTCTGTTCAGATAATTTTACACTCATATGGCTCCACACTCTCCCTCCCACACCTCGTCTCTCTCACTATTGGCTATGATATTGATTACTGCATTGTTGGGAAAGAGCAAGCAAGAAAGGCATTTCACTGTACTAAAAACTTAAACATGAAACACACATCCTCTCTCACTCTCACACACACACACACGCACACACACACTAATAAACACCCCACTCTTGCATATGCAGCCTACCTTTGAAGCATCTCTTTGAAGAGCCTATTCCTCTTCAGTTCTTCCTGCCATCCAAATTTGTGCATAGCCTAGTCAGTGGTCAAATTATCAGGTTGCTAAGCAATGTTGTTTGTTATCAAACCATAAAATAGTAACTCACGAGTACTTTAGTTTAAAACGGTCCGTGACGTGCACTTATCCACGGCAGGTCGAAAAATACATAGCTCTAGCAATATTGGGCATAACTTTGACATGATTTTACCTAGAGGCACACACTCGTTAGCTATGTAAAGGCGAAAGCATTGATTGCAGCTGTGTTCCGTGTTCTGTTCTGCGCTTAAAAGGTTTGGTGCGGGAACACGTGTGCTTAAAAGGTTTGGTGCGGGAACACGTGTGCTTAAAAGGTTTGGTGCGGGAACACGTGTGCTTAAAAGGTTTGGTGCGGGAACACGTGTGCTTAAAAGGTTCCGTGCGGGAACACGTGTGCTTAAAAGGTTCCGTGCGGGAACACGTGTGCTTAAAAGGTTCCGTGCGGGAACACGTGTGCTTAAAAGGTTCCGTGCGGGAACACGTGTGCTTAAAAGGTTCCATGCGGTTCAGAAATGGAGACGAGATTCACGCCGTCAACATTTCTTACACCGATAAACATGTCACGCGTCAACTTTCACAGCCCTTTACGAAACTATTTGATTGATTTCCATCTCATAATTGTGTTCCCTTCATTGGCGGCATGGTGTAACCATAAAAAGCTGCCATGGTGAATATGAAATTGAGTTAGAGAGAGCACACAGCGGGAGGCACAATTTCCACAAATGACAAATTTCTCTCGCTCTCAAACACTAGACCTTTCACTGGTTCTCTCGTCAGACGGTCACGGCGAGAGAGAGGAGAGCATTATCCGATCTGTTTGAACAGCCCCCATCAACATGACTCTGGTGGGCGTTACAGATATCCAGTGACCTTTTCCGCACGGCTCCTCCGATATTAACGCAATCTCCCTGCCTTATTACCATGAGGACATTTCATACAGTATTCGTTTTTTTCCATTCCAATCGCTCTATCGCTCTCCATGCTCCTGAGCTTATAACTCGGTCTCCCGTGGGGCCTGGCCTCCATAATCACGTCAGTTCACGGCCCTCTTATTTGAGCAGAATTGTTTAATTGGTATGTGTTCTACATAACTGTTTGAGTATTAGACTCACAAATGAAGGTGAGAACCTCTGTGCTTGTAATCGCCTGAAAGAAATGGATTTGTGCTCAGCGGCTCTTCTGGGAGAAGGCTTTATGGTTCTCTGAAGAAATGAAGCTTTATAATAGGTTTTTTTCTTCTCTTCCTTTCCATCCTTCCTTTTCTTCCTTCTCTATTCCTCTCTCTCTCTCTCTCTCTCTCTCTCTCTCTCTCCCATTCCCTCTCCATTCATACCTTTATTGATATTCAACCAGATGCAAGGCCATGGCAGGTTAAAGGTGATGTGTCTGGGTACTTTGACAAAGCACACGTAGCAGTGCACCTGGCATACTAACTAAGTGAATGTTGTTAGGGTTGTGTTGCCATGCAGCTTCAAAAAGAGCTAAGGCCTCGTAAATATCCATTTTGTTCCCAGTCAAATGTAATCATACCTCAGGAAGGAAATCTGTCAAAAGAAACCTGATTTGTCTATGTGTGGTCACGCAGAAGGTGTGAGGCATGTGCCCCCATTGTGTTAGCCAAAGACTAGCACTCAGGCACAAACTTGTCTTATGATTGATCCTCATAGGCCCTGTGTGGTTCTTAAATAGCGTCGATGGCAGGGATTTCTGTGTGATTAACGTTATGCCTGTCATTGTTGAGTGGCTGAGTGACTAAAGCGTTTGGTAGAATAAATAGTGTATAGGAAGGAGTGTTTTTAAGAGACATCAATGTCAGGCACACACAACACTAACTAAGTTCTACTGCATCAATTATCACTCTGCTCCTTCCTCTATGGTTAGAGCACTGCACAGAAGAGGAAAACAACCTCGCACTCAACATCAACAAAACAAAGGAGATGATCGTGGACTTAAAGAAACAGCAGAGGGAGCACCCCCTTATCCACATCAAAGGGACAGCAGTTGATAAGGTGGAACGCTTTAAGTTCATCGGCGTACACATCACAAACAAACTGAAATGGTCAACTCACACAGATAGTGTGGTGAAGAAGGCTCAACAGCGCCTCTTCAACCTCAGGAGGAAAATTTGTCTTGTCAGCAAACTTAACACCATAGTGCCCTCAAAGCTCATCACTAAGCTAAGGACCCTGGGACTAAACACCTCCCTCTGTAAATGGATCCTGGACTTCCTGACGGGCCGCCCCCAGGTGGTAAGGGTAGTCAACAGCATATCTGCCACACTGATCCTCAACACCGGGGTGCATGCTTAGTCCCCTCCTGTACTCCCTGTTCACCCATGACTGCGTGGCCAAGCATGACTCCAACACCATCATTAACTAGGCAAGTCAGTTAAGAACAAATTCTTATTTACAATGATGACCTACCGGGGAATGCGGGTTAACTGCCTTGTTCAGGGGCAGAACAACAGGTTTTTACCTTGTCAGCTCGAGGATTCGATCCAGCAACCTTTCGGTTACTAGCCCAACGCTCTAACCACTAGGCTACCTGCCGCCCCATATTCCATATCTGTACATATTCCAGTCTATACTAGCAAAACAATCTTGTAGCGTAGCATCCGCGTCATCCAACCATTTCCGTATTAAGCGAGTCACTGTTACTTCCTGCTTTAGTTTTTGCTTGTAATATTAGATCAAGTATAGATGTGTAGAGGAATTATACACCCAATATGCATGTTTATTGATACAGTATCGCATCAACAGTCACATACAACAGAGAATGAACATATTCTGTCTACTGCAACAACCCCCTCTATATACGGGAACATTCACACCTGACATTTTTTAAATAGTTGAGGGCCCTGCTTGTGCTGTATGCATGTCACCAACCCCCTCCCCCCCAACTAAACCCTCCCACCCACCGTCAACCCAACCCCTCTCACTTAAGTGACCATACATTTTCATACTTGCTAGTAAAGTCAGATGTGGTGGGAACTGGACTGGCTGTATGCAGAATCGCATTTCACGCTCACACTAATACCACCCAACAAGGAGGGGTGTGAACAAGCAGGTGGTGTTTACAAATGAGGACGCCGAACTGTGATCGTTCAGTCCTGTGAGCCCTCATGCCTGTAAGCCTAACCGCCTAGTCGTTGGCTGCTGAGTTGATTATGGGATGCCATCAGATAGGGGGGCAAGGGCTCCATTCTAAGTGGGTGGAGTGCGACAGTGATTGCTGTCTGTCACAATGAATTGTTCTCCCTACTGAGGTGTTCGTTGTTTTCAGAATAGCAAAGGATGCAGATTCCATGTTGAAAGAGAGAGAGAGTGGAGTTGTCACAATCAGATTGCGGGTTTGTTTACTTTTAGGCACCGCTGCTTGCCGCTGCATGTGTGAGGTTGTACTTTTTCTCTGTCAGGGGTGTTATTACACATTTACGCAAGGTGATACTTGTTTGTGTTAAGAAATGTTTAGCTGCAGAAATGAATACATAATGAATACAAAATACCTAAATGTGGAATCTGGCCTTTTTATACCAGTTTAGAACTAAATGATTCATAGAAACGTTCTTAAAGGCCCAGTGCAGTCCAAAAACGTGAGTTCCCTGTGTTTTATATACACTACTGTTCAAAAGTATGGTGTCAGAAATGTACTTGTTTTTGAAAGAAAAGCATATTTGTCCATTAAAATAACATCAAATTCATCAGAAATACAGTGTAGATTTTGTTAATGTTGTAAATGACTATTCTAGCTGGAAACAGCAGATTTTTAATGGAATATCTACATAGGCGTACAGAGACCCATTATCAGCAACCACCAGAGTATCTGGAGCATCAGAATTTGTGGATTCGATTACAGGCTCAAAATGGCCAGAAACAAAGACCTTTCTTCTGAAACTCGTGAGTCTATTCTTGTTCTGAGAAATTAAGGCTATTCCATGTGAGAAATTGTCAAGAAACTGAAGATCTCGTACAAGATATTTACTACTCCCTTCACAGAAAGTTTCTGGCCATTTTGAGCCTGTAATCGAATCCACAAATTCTGATGCTCCAGATACTCTGGTGGTTGCTGATAATGGGTATCTGTACGCCTATGTAGATATTCCATTAAAAATCTGCTGTTTCCAGCTGCCAGTTGAGGATCATAACAGAAAGAGAACTGGGAGGCCCCGGTGCACAACTTAGCAAGAGGACAAGTACATTAGAGTGTCTAGTTTGAGAAACAGATGCCTCACAAGTCCTCAACTGGCAGCTTCATTAAATCGCACCCGCAAAACACCAGTCTCAACATCAACAGTTAAGAGGTGACTCCGGGATGCTGGCCTTCTAGGCAGAGTTCTTCTGTCCAATGTCTGTGTTCTTTTGCCCATCTTAATCTTTTCTTTTTGCCAGTCTGAGATATGGCATTTTCTTTGCAACTCTCTGCCTAGAAGGCTAGCATCCGAGAGTCACCGCTTCACTGCTGAGTCCTAGACAGGTTAACAGGATTGATCATCCTCACCACAGTTCAGCTCACTCCTATCAGGGCTTCCACTAGTGGAACCCCCTCCGCAACAGCCAGTGAAAGTGCAGGGCGCCAAATTCAAAACAACAAAAATCTCATATTTAAAATTCCTCAAGCATACAAGTATTTTACACCATTTTAAAGATAAAATTCACTAACAGATGACACTCATCTGATGAAGATTATCAAAGGTTAGTGATGAATTGTTTGATAAAGTACATATTTATATAAAAAATCTGAGTTTACATTGGCACGTTATGTTCAGTAATTCCAAAACATGCGGTGATTGTGCAGAGAGCCACATCAATTTACAGAAATACTCATAATAAACATTGATAAAGATACGACTATTATACATGGAACTTTAGATAAACTTCTCCTTAATGCAACCGCTGTGTCAGATTTCAAAAAAACTTTACGGAGCAAGCAAACCATGCAATAATCTGAGTACAGCCTTTAGACAACAAAGCAGCCAAAAAGATACCCGCCGTATTGGGTAGTCAACATTACTCAGAAATAGCATTTTAAATATTCACTTACCTTTGATGATCTTCGTCAGAATGCACTCCCAGGTATGCCAGTTCCACCATAAATGTTTGATTTGTTCGATAATGTCCATCAGTTATGTCCAAATATCTTCTTTTGATAGGGCATTTGGTAAACAAATCCAAAAGCGCGTTCAGGTCGCGCTGAACGTCGGACGAAAAGTTCAAAAAGTTCTGTTACAGCCCGTAGAAACATGCCAACCTACGTATGGAATCAATCTTTGGAATGTTTTTAACATAAAACTTAATTAATGTTCCAACCGGACAATTCCTTTGTCTGTACAAATGAAGTGGAACGTAGCTATCTTTCACGTGAGCGAGCCAGACCGAGGCTGTGGCACTCTGCCAGACCACTCACTCAAAGAGCCCTTATGAGCCCCTCCTTTAGAGTATAATCCTCAAAACAGGTCTAAATACTGTTGACATCAAGTGGAAGCCTTGGGAGGTCAAACATAACTAATATCACCCTGTATCTTCAATGGGGGCTGAGTTGAAAAACTACCAACCTCAGATTTCCAACTTCATGGTTGGATTTTTTCTCAGGATTTTGCCTGCCTTTTGAGTTCTGTTATACTCACATACATCATTCAAACAGTTTTAGAAACTTTAGAGTGTTTTCTATTCAATACTAATAGTAATATGCATATATTAGCATCTGGGACAGAGTAGGAGGCAGTTCACTCTGGGCACGCTATTAAGCCAAAAGTGAAAATGCTGCCCCCTGTCCCCAAAAGGTTAAAAGGCCTGCTTGATGAATCAAATCAAATCAAATTGTATTTATCACATGCGGTGAAATGGTGACTTGCAAGCCTTTAACCAACAATGCAGTTTTCAGAAAAACAAGTGTTAAGAAAGTATTTACTAAAATAAACTGTACAAAATATATAAAGAAAGAAAAAAACTAAAAGAAAAAAACAGAAAGAACAAATAATTAAAAAGCAGCAATAAAATAACAGTAACGAGGCTATGTACAGGTGGTACCGGTACAGAGTCAATGTGTGGGGGCACAGGTTAGTCGAAGTAATATGTACATGTAGGTAGAGGTAAAGTGCAAATACTCCGGGTAGCCATTTGATTAGCTGTTCAGGAGTCCTATGGTTTGGGATAGAAGCTGTTAATAAGTATTTTGGACCTAGACTTGGCACTCCGGGCCTGCTTGCCGTGCGGTAGCAGAGAGAACAGTCTATGACTAGGGTGGCTAGACAATTTTTAGGGCTTTCCTCTGACACCGTCTGGTATAGAGATCCTGGATGGCAGGAAACTTGGCTGTAGAACTTTTTGAGGACCTGAGGACCCATGCCATATCTTTTCAGTCTCCTGAGGGGGAATAGGTGAATGCAGCTAACATGGCGCCTCCTAGAAATGTATTTATTGTAAGCATGGTACGCATTTTCTGTTCTATTATCCATTTGGACAGAACACAATGTTTTATGACGTTGTTGATAACAAGTCAAAGGTACCACAGCTTGATACACAGAGTGAAGAGACTACTAGAACAGGATCCAGTGTAGGCTACCATTAGATGGAACATCAAAGTGGAAGTTTTTGCTCTCTCCATAGATCCAGAGTGCTCCTTGTGTTAAAGTCAATTGTTAGGTGGTCAAAGGCCTGAAATGACCACTCAAAGACAGGAGCCCTCTCTCAGAGAGAAGATAACAGCTCTCATTCTTCTCTTCCTGTATGTAGCTTAGTACTGATGGATACAGCCCTGTCTCTGACTGGCGGATCACTACTATTATAGTGCTCTTACTGAACCCCTCCGCCCGACCCCCACTCAACCCTGGTCTGTGAATGAATGGTGCGTCCTGGGTATTAGTATTCTGGGGCCGGATGGATCGTTGCTGGATCTGGGTGAGGATTAGCCTGCCTTTGAACATTTTAGCTGATCTGGTTAACACCTGTTTTTATTGACATCTGAACAGAACAGCATCTCATCTCCCATACCCCCCAGTCTATCTCTCTCTCTCTGTCTCGCTCTCTGTCTCGCTCAACCTCTCTGGTTTCAAAGGATATTCTCCTTAATCTCCTCTCTCTTCTACCAGTAGACTTTTAACCTTTTTTTTAACTAGACTGCAGCCCATGGTAAAGAACAAGCTACAACAGTAAAGCATCACTATTCTAGGTTAAATGCTATGCAATCATCTATAGATTCACCCAGAAGATAGTGCTTTTGTTATCATGATAGGTTGACAAAACACACATTTGTGTCTAAAATCAAATCAATTTACACCCTACTTAGTTTTCTCAGTTACTCAGTTTGACCGTCTAAATTTAACCAGTGGACTAGATGATCCATAGGAACATTAAAATTGTTTCCCATATTGAAACACAGACATGAGGTATAGCTAAATGACAGTAAGACGCCCACATTTTGTGCACATTCTTGCCTCACGCAGTTTTTATACTCTGTAATTTGGATGAGAGTTGGAAACAGACTCTCTGCTTAAATTATTCAGCATGTCTATTAGACCTAATATTATCACTAGGATAGCTCTATGTGCCCCATGCAGCCACTGTCTATAAAAACAGTGTACTGTATGCTGTTGATAAAGCCTCAGGGAGGGAGTGTAGTAGCCTAGCCTACCTATTGGTAGTGTAGTAGCTGGATTAACACAGCAGAAGTCCGAGCAGTCCCGTATCACCACAGTTTAAAAGGGTCTGTCTGGGCCAATGGTGGAACGTTGAAGTATGTCTCTGGGATTTCTCTAAATCATGAGGTATGGATCATCTTAATCATTTGTCCCTGGCATTAGTGCACAGCTCATATCAATGGTTCCATCTAGCCCAGATTCCAGAGCATAGGCTCATAACATGGCCACATTAACCCTAGGATTTTACCAAGCTCTGTATCCTGTTGCTAAAATGGGCAGGAATGGACTTTAATTCACTTTGCCCCCCACCCACAGAGTATTTTCCTTCAACATGACCCTGGATTTATATATGTTCTGTTCATATCTACGAGTTCTATAAACTCGTTGTTTTGTCTGCTATATGGCTGCCATAACAACAGCTTAATGGTCGTTGGGACATGCATGTAGGAAGTGATGGTTGAGTTTTTAGAGACATTTGTTGCCACTGATGTGTCAAAGCATCTTAACTGTTTGAGGGAAATGTAAAAGTAGAAAACTATGACAGTATAGTAAACTATATGTATTCAGTTGCATCTATACACATTATAGACTGAATTATTCTCAGTCTCACCAGTTTTGTTGTTGTTGTCCAGACAGAGCAGAGCTGAGTAAGCCTAATTGCTTGCATCTAAAGCATTAGAATGAGTTCTGAAAGAGAATAAATTAATGTCTGCCTTCATTAGGACAAAGGGAGGAGGGCCAGGCGCTGGAAGACGCTGCTCGCTGACAGGCCCAGTAGCGATTCATTGTCCCTGATTTTAAGTGTCATAGTTTTCCTCAGTTCCTCGTTAAAGACCGCACGCGGCAACGCACTTCTCTCTGACGCAGTAACTCGTTATCTCCTCGCCACCGTAAAACGCTGTAGTTAGCATTCAACAACTGTAACCGATCTGTCGTTCCTCCTCTCTACCCCCTAATTGCCAGGCTATTGTGCAGTAGGCTTTTAAGTGGGTCTTTTTTTCGGTACTGGTACATGTGGATACACATTTGCTGTTTGTGTGTATCTGTCTGAATTTGTTAGGGTTAGCTTAGGTTGAGGATGTGGTTCACCTCAGCTTAGAATATCATGCACACTCTAGTGTTGACATGTTATTTATTCTATGTATGGGAATTAATTATAAATGGTAATTTAGCAGTGTCTATAGCGACTGTAATATGCAGTATATGGCCATTGTGGAAATCAAACCCGGAACCCTGCTATTCATATCACCATGCTTTATCGAGCCCACTTTACAACTGTAAAGGTTTCTTTAGGTTTCTGCCACAGTGACAGGCTGTCAGAAGTGGTGGTCCTGTTATGACAGGTACTGAGACATTTCCACAGCTCTCCACCGTCTTTCATATCCACAGTCTCTCCACTGTCTTTCATTTCCACAGTCTCTCCACCGTCTTTCATATCCACAGTCTCTCCACTGTCTTTCATTTCCACAGTCTCTCTACCGTCTTTCATTTCCACAGTCTCTCCACCATCTTTCATTTCCACAGTCTCTCCACCGTCTTTCATTTCAACATTCTCTCCACTGTCTTTCATTTCCACAGTCTCTGCACCGTCTTTCATTTCCACAGTCTCTCCACCGTCTTTCATTTCCACAGTTCTCCGTCTTTCATTTACAATGTCTCCACCGTCTTTCATTTCCACACTCTCTCCTCTGTCTTTCATATTCACAGTCTCTCCACCATCTTTGATTTCCAGTCTCTCCACCGTCTCTCATTACCAGTCTCTGCACCTTCTTTTATTTCCACACTCTCTCCTCCGTCTTTCATTTCCACATTCTCTCCACCGTCTTTCATTTCCACACTCTTTCACCGTCTTTCATTTCCACAGTCCCTCCACCGTCTTTCATTTCCACATTCTCTCCAAAGTCTTTTATTTGCACCGTCTTTAATTTCCATACTCTCCACCGTCTTTCATTTCCACCGTCTTTAATTTCCATACTCTCCACCGTCTTTCATTTCCACCGTCTTTAATTTCCATACTCTCCACCGTCTTTCATTTCCACCGTCTTTCATTTCCATACTCTCCACCGTCTTTCATTTCCACCGTCTTTCATTTCCATACTCTCCACCGTCTTTCATTTCCACCGTCTTTCATTTCCATACTCTCCACCGTCTTTCATTTCCACCGTCTTTCATTTCCACACTCCCTCCTCCGTTTTTAATTTCCACAGTCTTTCCACTGTATTTCCTTTCCACAGCTCTCCAACATCTTTCCTAGCAGAGCTCTACAACTGAGACATATACTTTGCTTTTGGTGGGCTCATCCTGGATGGCACACGGTGTATTTCCAATGTAATGGTGAATGGTGTATTGGAGGCCCATTCGCCGGGCTTACAATTACTATAATTACAAATTTCAAGTTGACCTATGCCTGTGATGGTGAATATATGGATGGGACAATTATTAAAGGAGTCCTCCTACGTGCTCCTCTTCCTGTCAGCCACGCATGATTTCTCTTGAGATGCTTGGTGGTGGTGCTTCCCACTCTACCACATTCAATACAACCTGTAATTGGAGATGTATAGCCACTGGTAGACACATACTACTGATTCACAGTAGTATACAGTATATGGTTTAAACACACTTTAGGTTTGTTAATTTAGCGTTTCCTGCATTTACAGTGTAGTGCCACTTCCTTTTTAAGTTTAAAGCTAGAATCCTTAATAGCTACATCCATTTTGAACTTCTAAATGAATGATATTTACTCATTGATTCTTGAAGAATATAACTTATAAATGCCTCATCAGAACCCAAAATAAAAGCTTTACTCCAAAGTTTGTAAACAAAGTAAATGTAAACAAACACTGTATATTCTCAAAACATGGTTAAAACTATGATTTTTATATCATGGATGGTTAGTCCTTGCGTTCTTAGCTCCCTCTGTGAATTTGAGAGTGGCTACATTTATCCAGGGCCATCCCACAGCTTTTATCAAAACAGAGTGGTCGCTTTGTTATTGTTTCAATTAAGGATTTCAGCTTTAAGTAGTAAATGCTGTGTAGCTCCACCCCTGTCCTGACCCCTGTACTCGAGCACTGACCAATCACAACAAACCTTTTGAATAATTTGTCAGAGTCAACTGATGCTCTGGCTCCAATAGGGCTGTCATCTATTCCTGGAATCTCTCACAGGCTGGAGCCAAAGCCATTGAACTGGGTTCATTTCTGCTCAATTTAATCTATTCTGTTGATGCAGCGGACCTTGTTATTCTAAGGTGACCCGTAAGAGGTTACAGCCTGCCTCTGAAGGTGAGTGCAGTCAGTAGGGGTAACGGTCATCAAATTAGCAGTGGGACACAGGGCGAAGCCTTGGCCTAGCTTCCTCTGTGGTCTGGTCCATCACAAAGGTGTTATTCACCAGGTGTCTCATCCTTATCTGTCTTATCCACCTCTCATCTAGGGATTAAGGCCCTAATGTGGTTTAGGTTTCACACAACTAAAGGAGGCCAGAGAGGACAAACAAAACCAAATGGCTAACTTGTCTGTCGTTTCTTATCTTGGTTTCGCTAGCTAGCAGGTCAGAGGCAGGATGACTGAATGATTGAAGGGTTCTGACTTGGTGGTGGTAAACTGAAGTGTAGGTTGCTCTGCAAGGCTAACTCTGTCTGTCATCAGGGCAGGTCTCTGCTCAGGCGAGGCAGCCCATGCTACTAATAGGTCGGTCTGTGGCTTTGCTCACCCTCACTAATTTTCACATTAGCAACCCATATCTCTCTTTGTGTGTTTTTCACAAATGGCACATATGTTGTTCTCCAGTAGCACTATGGCCCACCATAAGTGAAACGGGCTGCTGTTACATTCAGGGATTTTAACTTAAACTCTGCACCTTCTTTCTTCCCCGCATTCTGCTACAGTTAACACCATTTTCTGCAGAAAACCTCAACCACACAAAGGCTGTAACAGCTAGGCAGCAGGCCTACGCTAATGAGCTAACAGCTAGGCAGCAGGCCTATGCTAAAGAGCTTACAGCTAGGCAGCAGGCCTACTCTAAAGAGCTAACAGCTAGGCAGCAGGCCTACGTTAAAGAGCTAACAGCTAGGCAGCAGACCTACGTTAAAGAGATATCAGCTAGGCAGCAGACCTATGTTAAAGAGCTAACAGCTAGGCAGCAGACCTACGTTAAAGAGCTAACAGCTAGGCAGCAGACCTACGTTAAAGAGCTAACAGCTAGGCAGCAGACCTACGTTAAAGAGCTTACAGCTAGGCAGCAGGCCTACGTTAAAGAGCCTGCTTGCTGGCCAGTCTCTATACTAGGGTATTTAGCACGTCTTTCAGGTCTGCTAGACTTTCTGTTTTTTTTAAACAGAGGAAACACTAAAACAAGGATTTGGTCAAATACTTAGGACAGGTTTTGTCATGTACGACATTCTAGAGTCACCGGATACATTTTGCACTGAATGGCAAACTTGTTTAACCACTGTCTGTCTCGTATTAAAATTCCACATGCTTCTTTTCATTAAAAGCCCACCTGGCTTTCATTCATGGCATCTAGGTATGTTAGAGTTGTGTGCTGTTTTGGCTGTTGTTATTATAGTCTAAATACAGTATCACTGTCAGCTGACGCAATGAGGACACAACAAAGGCCTTCTTTCAGCATAATAACTAAATTGTGTGCTTAAGTCATTTTCACGCTTATCTCGCGTCTAATGTCGCCTGCAACATCAACAAGCCCTATCTGCTTCCTCCAAACTTTCTCAATTGGATATACTGTGGCTCCCCGGCAAATCTGCCAAAAAATGGCTGTGATGGATTTTACAGATAGGGAGAAGATATTGGCATGAGAGCAAAGAGGACTTTATAAGAAATGTGAACAAAGGATAATTGATTCTCTTCAGAAGTGTAAAGGAAGAAAAGAGGGAGGAAGAGGGTTTTTATGAGACCTTTAAAGACAGATTTGATTTTAATTTGGGTAATGTGAGGAACACAGTCATCCATTGAACCAGGGTGTCTTATGACTGGCTCGACGCTTATCGCTCTTTAGCCTTGTGTTTCCTCGGTCTGCAGTTTGGGTTCAGGGATAAGGCAGAGTGCAGAGACAGAGAGGTATTTTTCAAAGCTCCTGCACTTACTGCTTAGTTCATGAACTTCACTTCTTTCTTTTTTCCTCTCCTTCCTTAGCTAGTTTGCTCCAAGCACAACCTTATTAGTATCTCCCAGACAGGAGCAAGAAAGCCTGCAGCTTCTGTTTACAGGCTATTCAATCACTTTAAGTACTGGTGGCAGACTGATTTTCTTGGAAACACATTGGCTACAATCCCCCCTGACTCTTAACATACATGTTATTTATCATATGAAATTGTGGAACTGTCTGGCTGGCCAGTTTTACTAGGTTTTCCTAAGAGGCGGAATGTGAGGTAGGGGGATTGGGTTAGGGGGGGTAGGGGTAAATGGGAGCTTGAGGTAGAGTATTATAAAGCTAGGAAGCCTTAATGTACGCCAGGAAATACCTTTGAGTGCTGAAAGATTGACTCTGATGAACTGAAGTGGTTTACGTATATAACGCCTCAGTAGGTGATGTGTGATCTTTACAAGTGCAGAAAAAAAAATATATATATATTTGTCTCACTTTCTTTCCTTTGGGCTCGATATTAAACATAACAGACAACAAAGCACACATGGAAAAATATGCCCAATGTCTGAGAAAATGGTTTATGTTCAGATTGAGTCTAGCCCTGCTTATAGTTTGCAAACCTAGCATAGCCTAACACACCTTTTATCCAAAGTGGCTTAGAACACTGAGTGCATATATTTCAGTATATTAAGACCCCGCGGGCATTTAACCCATGACCCTGGCATTACTAGTGCCATGCACTTACTAACTCAGTCACACTGGACCACCGTCATGTAGTGTAAGTGGAGGAGGTCATTAAGATTGAACATACCGTTACATTCCTGCTTCTCAGTGTCTCTGTGTTTTTGTGACCTCAAACCTGGCAACATCCTCTTGCAACAGCTGCTCCCTCCTCTGCTAGCTCTGCAAGGCCAGGAGAAAAAGAGCTGACGTACGTACACCAGGCGGGATGGCTGTGCACCAGATCTTAATATAGCAGCAGGCCAAGCCAGGCTAGACAAGCACGTTGGCGGTAGACAGACAGACCCACACCGATTAATGACTGTTGTCTCTTCTTTGCAGTTCACTTCTTTAAAAAGAGGCGAGCCCTCGTTTGGGAGACATGAGGTGAGGTCACATAAGCTAAGGGTCACATGCATGCATGTGCACACACACACACTCACACACACACACACACACACACACACACACACACACACACACACACACACACACACACACACACACACACACACACACACACACACACACACACACTATTTTCACCCTTGTTTGCACTTCTCTATATGTGCAGACAAAGGCAAAGATGTTATGGCCAGTATTTGGGTCATTGTATAGCTTTGTTTGATTCTATAATATATGTAATATGTATACACACAGGTTGATTGATTGCATGTATTAGATAGTTTAAGAATATACATATATAGCCATATCACTCATAGGAAGATTCCCTCTCACATACTCAAGCCACAACATATCAGAATATAGTTTGTTTGTTTAGATTATATCAGCCTTTGTGCCTCTAGGCAGTATGATTTTGCTTGACAGTTGGAATGCATTAAGTCACTAAAAGGTTATGAGAGATATTCATTGTCCAAGTATTGAGCAATGTATGTGCAAGTATTGGGAGGTATTGAGTGTCAGCTTTGTTTTAAATACATCTCAGGGCTTTGAGCTCATTTAGCTAGTACTCAGCCTCTCTCTCTCTCTCTCTCTCTCTCTCTCTCTCTCTCTCTCTCTCTCATTGTAACTGGTTTGTGATCATGTCCCCCTTCGCTCCACTTGGCTCTGTAATGAGGAGCGTTCATCAGCCATGTTTGAACTGTAGACAGGATTAACTTGGCTAAAGACTTAATGCACACCTCGCTTCCTTGCTCCCCTGTGCACCCAGTCACAGCTCTGCCTGTGTTTTCCTTAACCAGGCCATAGAATCGACAGGGAGCTCCGCTCTGCTCTGCTCTCTCGCTCTCTCTCTCTGGTCTCCAGGGCCTCCTCCTCCGTAGCCCTCATTTCCACAGAATTAATTGAGTTCTCATTTTCTGGGAAAGCTATCAGGAAGGCAAAGAGAGAGAGAGAAAGATACATAAAGAGAGAGACATAAAGAGAGAGAGAGGCACACAGAGAGAGAGATACATAAAGAGAGACAAAGAGAGAGATAGAGAGAGAAAGAGACAAAGAGAGAGAGCGACATAGAGAGAGACATAGAGAGAGAGAGACATAAAGAGAGAGATATAAAGAGAGAGAGACATAGAGAGAGATACAAAGAGGGAGATAGAGAGACATAAAGAGAGATACATAAAGAGAGAGAGAGACAAAGAGAGAAAGAGAGACATAAAGAGAGATATAGACATAAAGAGAGAGAGAGAGAGAGAGACAGGGAAAGAAGGCCAGGAGAGAGGGGACTGTGGAGGGGGCCTCAGAGAGCCTGCTCTCCCAGTCTTCCAGGGATGGTAAACAGCCACTCGGCACCTCCGGGATGTGGAGGCCCCACTTCACCAAGCCGCACCACACGGAGCTGTGGTGGCTTTATATCTTTATCTTTTCCACAGGGACCCTGCTGCCAGCCCACGGAGGGTTCAGGGAGGCCCTGTGGGCCCCGTTCTCAGGGTCAGGGAGACATGCTGGGTCCCCCCAGAGCAGAGAGAGTGAGCACGCTGGGTCCCCCAGAGCACAGTACGCCTGCTACTGTCTTACTTTAGCTCTTTGTGTCTACTTTAGTACTTGTGCATACAGAGACAGGGTTACAGCTTTCATACTGCGGGCACAGCATGTTGTGCTGCTACTGTGAGCTAATGCTAGTTAACCGCTAACCTTTCCGCCCCAGTCTCAGTGTTGGTGTGCCTACCAGAACAACATAGAGACAGGATGTGACATCACTGCACAGGAGTAGCTTGTGTTTCAGAGACAAGAGAGAGATAGGATGATATGTATGTACGCACTGACCCCAGCTTTATAACACACATTACAGAGATGAAAGAAAGAGATTACGTGTCTGAAGCTAGAGAGAGAGAGACTGTGACGTGTATGAAGAGTTACAGAGAGAGAGAGAGAGCAAGAGAGAGATAGGATGACATGCACTGACCTGACCCTACCTTCAACTGAACCCTTTCAATTATAGACCATTACAACTTCACTCACTATAATATTGATGTGCGGGCGGGCCACAGACGTCTTCGATTTCCCCGCTGTAAGTTGAGACAAACACTTAAGAAGTTGTTACGGTGGATTCCTCTTCCCCAATGTCGCTGCTTTAGCTTTAGTACTCAATAATTCAGAACCTAGCTAGCGTTAATGAGTTCCCCATAGGCTGGTCCCTTAGGAGCCTCCCCACTGTCATGTAGTTATATATCATGTCGCCTTTCAAATCAATTACATTTTGATCTGATAGACATGTAATTCAGCCTGATTGAATTTTCTGCACAGCGAAAGCCAAACTGTTTTTGTGGAAATAGAAATGGAGCCAGTCAAAACGGGAATCTCCGTAATTATAATGGTATTTCTTCCTGATGTAGGCTGCCTGCTCACAAGTAAAAAATAAATCAAAAACACACAAGATGTAATTATGATAATAATTACAATATGGGGCTGTAGTGGAGTGGGTTGAACACTTCAGGTTCCTTTGTGTCCACATCAATAAGGAAATAGAATTGGTCCACACACATCTACATAGTTGTGAAGAGGGTACGATAGTGCCTTTTCCCTCTCAGGCGGCTGAAAAAGATTTGGCATAGGCCCTCAGATCCTCAAAAAGTTTTACAGCTGCACCATTGAGGACATCTTCACTGGCTGCATTACCGCTTGGTACAACAACTGCAAGGTACCCTACCACCAAGCGCTACAGGGAGTCATCACTGGGGCCGAGCTCTCTGCCATCCAGGATCTATATACCAGGCGGTGTCAGAGGAAGGCCCAAAAAAATGGTCAAATACTCCAGCCACCCAAACCATAGCATGTTCTCACTGCTACCGCACGGCAAGCGATGCCAGTGCACCAACAGGACCATGAACAGCTTTTACCCACAAGCCATAAGACTGCTAAATAGCTACCCAGACTACCTGCATTGACCCTTTTTTACACTCTTGCACTGACTCTACCCACACACTCACCCTCAATGTCACTCTCAATGACTGCATTCACGGTAAATACTGTGTATGTCAAGTGCGTCACTAGTTGAACGGTACATCCAGTACATTGTGTGTTCCTTTGTAAGCCGCAGATCAGGGACCGGGTTGTAGGAGACCAGATCTGGGACCGGGCCTAAACATATTGACCTGTAAAAGCAAAGGGTTCATATTGAAACCAAAAGGATTGAATTCTTTGAATTGTTTTGAACGGTACATCCAGTACATCACATGTTGAACGGTACATCCAGTACATCACGTGTTGAACGGTACATCCAGTACATCGTCTGTTGAACGGTACATCCAGTACATCACGTGTTGAACGGTACATCCAGTACATCACATGTTGAACGGTACATCAGTACATCACGTAGTACATCACGTGTTGAACAGTACATCACGTGTTGAACGGTACATCCAGTACATCACGTGTTGAACGGTACATCCAGTACATCACGTGTTGAACGGTACATCCAGTACATCACGTGTTGAACGGTACATCCAGTACATCACGTTGAACGGTACATCCAGTACATCACGTGTTGAACGGTACATCCAGTACATCACGTGTTGAACGGTACATCCAGTACATCACGTGTTGAACGGTTCCAGTACATCACGTGTTGAACGGTACATCCAGTACATCACGTGTGAACGGTACATCCAGTACATCCAGTACATCAGTACATCACGTGTTGAACGGTACATCCAGTACATCACAGTACATCACATCACGTGTTGAACGGTACATCCAGTACATCACGTGTTGAACGGTACATCCAGTACATCACATGTTGAACGGTACATCCAGTACATCACGTGTTGAACGGTACATCCAGTACATCACGTGTTGAACGAACATCAGTACATCCAGTACATCCAGTACATCACGTGTTGAACGGTACATCCAGTACATCACGTGTTGAACGGTACATCCAGTACATCACGTGTTGACATCACGTGTTGAACGGTACATCCAGTACATCACGTGTTGAACGGTACATCCAGTACATCACGTGTACATCCAGTACATCACGTGTTGAACGGTACATCAGTACATCACGTCCAGTACATCACGTCTGTTGAACGGTACATCCAGTACATCACGTGTTGAACGGTACATCCAGTACATCACGTGTTGAACGGTACATCCAGTACATCACGTACATCCAGTACATCACGTGTTGAACGGTACATCCAGTACATCACGTGTGTACATCACGTGAACGTTGAACGGTACATCCAGTACATCACGTGTACATCACGTGTTGAACGGTACATCCAGTACATCGTCTGTTGAACGGTACATCCAGTACATCACGTGTTGAACGGTACATCCAGTACATCACGTGTTGAACGGTACATCCAGTACATCACGTGTTGAACGGTACATCCAGTACATCACGTGTTGAACGGTACATCCAGTACATCACGTGTTGAACGGTACATCCAGTACATCACATGTTGAACGGTACATCCAGTACATCACGTGTTGAACGGTACATCCAGTACATCACGTGTTGAACGGTACATCCAGTACATCACGTGTTGAACGGTACATCCAGTACATCACGTGTTGAACGGTACATCCAGTACATCACGTGTTGAACGGTACATCCAGTACATCAGTACATCACGTGTTGAATCGGTACATCCAGTACATCACGTGTTGAACGGTACATCCAGTACATCACGTGTTGAACGGTACATCCAGTACATCACGTGTTGTACATCACGTGTTGAACGGTACATCCAGTACATCACGTGTTGAACGGTACATCCAGTACATCACGTGTTGAACGGTACATCCAGTACATCACGTGTTGAACATCCAGGTGTACATCCAGTACATCACGTGTTGAACGTGTTGAACGGTACATCCAGTACATCACGTACATCCAGTACATCACGTGTTGAACGGTACATCCAGTACATCACGTGTTGAACGGTACATCCAGTACATCACGTGTTGAATCACGGTACATCCAGTACATCACGTGTTGAGTACATCACATCACGTGTGTTGAATGGTACATCCAGTACATCACGTGTGTTGAACTGTACATCCAGTACATCACGTGTGTTGACATCGGTGTTGACACATCCAGTACATCACGTGTTGAACGGTGTGTGTTGAACGGTACATCCAGTACATCACGTGGTGTACATCACGAACTGTACATCACGTGTTGAGTACATCCAGTGTGTTGAATGGTACGGTACATCCAGTACATCACGTGTGTTGAATGGTACATCCAGTACATCACGTGTGTTGAACTGTACATCTAGTACATCGTGTGTTGAACGGTACATCCAGTACATCGTGTGTGGAACGGTACATCCAGTACATCGTGTGTTGAACGGTACATCCAGTACATCACGTGTTGAACGGTACATCCAGTACATCACGTGTGGAACGGTACATCCAGTACATCACGTGTTGAATGGTACATCCAGTACATCACGTGTTGAATGGTACATCCAGTACATCACGTGTTGAATGGTACATCCAGTACATCACGTGTTGAACGGTACATCCAGTACATCACGTGTTGAACGGTACATCCAGTACATCACGTGTTGAACGGTACATCCAGTACATCACGTGTGTTGAATGGTACATCCAGTACATCACGTCTGTTGTAATGATCCAGTACATCACGTGTGTTGAACTGTACATCCAGTACATCGTGTGTTGAATCCAGTACATCGTGTGTGGAACACATCCAGTACATCGTGTGTTGAACGGTACATCCAGTACATCACGTGTTGAACGGTACATCCAGTACATCACGTGTGGAACGGTACATCCAGTACATCGTCTGTTGAATGGTACATCCAGTACATCACGTGTTGAACGGTACATCCAGTACATCACGTGTGGAACGGCACATCCAGTACATCGTCTGTTGAATGGTACATCCAGTACATCACGTGTTGAATGGTACATCCAGTACATCACGTGTTGAACGGTACATCCAGTACATCACGTGTTGAACGGTACATCCAGTACATCACGTGTTGAACGGTACATCCAGTACATCACGTGTTGAACGGTGTACATCACGTGTTGAACGGTACATCCAGTACATCACGTGTTGAACGGTACATCCAGTACATCACGTGGAACGGCATGCAGTATATCACAGTACATCCAGTACTGTTGAACGGTACATCCAGTACATCACGTGTTGAACGGTACATCCAGTACATCACGTGTTGAACGGTACATCCAGTACATCACGTGTTGAACGGTACATCCAGTACATCACGTGTGTTGAATGGTACATCCAGTACATCACGTGTGTTGAACTGTACATCTAGTACATCGTGTGTTGAACGGTACATCCAGTACATCGTGTGTGGAAAATCCAGTGTGTGTGAATGGCCATTGTAAAAAGTGTGTTACTAAATAGTATTTTGAATTAATGGATCAGTACATCACGTGTTGAACGGTAGTTCATCCTCAGTTGCTGGGACCGCTATATCTATCCAGGGATCCTGCCAACCAAAGGTTTGAAGAGCTGCTTGGCATAGCAGCTAGCCTAGCTGCTAACTAGCTATCAAGCTAGTAAGGTTTTCCTTGTGTCTAGGACAGCAGATTGTCCCAGGCTTGTGGCTGTCTAAATCCCTGCTGTTTGTTGCTGTTTAAATTTGCCCTGTGACCTGCCCTTTCTGAAACTGTGTGGAGTACCAGCGTTAGCCTACGTTGGTACCATGGCATCCGAAGCTAAAGATGGGAGTCATGGAGAGAACAGTGTTTCTCTATCACAGGTGAAGGGTTTTAAACGAAGAAAAACGGTTCTACATGCAGTTGTTACAACAACAGGAAAATATCTTCAAGAGCTCTGTCCAAACACTGATGGACTCAACTAACAAAAGAATGGAATATCTGACCAGAGAGATCCAGGACCTTAAGAACAGTTTGCAGTTCTCCCAGGGAGAGGTGGATGTCCTGAAAGAGACTTGCAGCAAGATGACAACAAACTGTAGGTCATCAGAACTCTCTGGGAATCATTATTAACAATGACTGGGTAAATTTTAAAAATATATAACTTTCAAAATACAGAAATATATATACATATGATGCATTTTGTATCATATTTTGCAAAAAGCAGCATCATAAAATGTGATTGCTAAAATGCAAAATATTTTGAGACTATATCAACAATGGACTAATGAAACAAATACCAAAAGATAGTTTTTGGGTGGAGTTTTCCTTATTATAACTTGGGCAGAAAACCATAGTTATTCTCCATAGTTCATTGAAGTTAATGGGTCATTTATAATAATACCTTTCAGCATTGCCAATCATTTCAATGACTATTTCACTAGTAAAGTGGAAAAACTCAGAAGTGAAATAACAACAGTGAACTGTGAACCATCATAAATCATAATAATGAAAAGGAAGGATTGCTCTTTTGAATTTGGTCAAGTTAGTGTGGGAGAGATTGTTAAACTATTGTTATCCATCATTAATGATTAGCCACCAGGTATAGACAACCTTGATGGGAAACAATTGAGAATGGTAGCAGATTGTATTTCCGAACTGTATTGCTATATCTTTAACCAAAGCCTAAAGGAGTGTGTGTGTCTACCGGCGTGGAAGAAGCTAAAGTAATTCCACTGCCTAAAAATAGTAAAGAACCCTTTGCGGGACACTAACCGGGAAGCTTATAAGAAATCACTCTATGCCCTCCAACGAACCATCAAACAGGCAAAGCGTCAATACGGGACGAAGATTGAATCGTACTACACCGTCTCTGATGCTCGTCGGATGTGGCAGGGCTTGCAAACCATTACAGACTACAAAGGGAAGCACAGCCGAGAGCTGCCCAGTGACACGAGCCTACCAAACGAGCTAAACTACTTCTATGCTCACTTACTTCGAGGCAAATAACACTGAAACATGCATGAGAGCACCAGCTGTTCCAGAAGATTGTGTGATCACGCTCTCCGCAGCTGATGTGATTAAGACTTTTAAACAGGTCAACATTCACAAGGCCGCAGGGCCAGACGGATTACTAGGACGTGTAATCCGACCAACTGGCAAGTGTCTTCACTGACATTTTCAACCTCTCCCTGTCCGAGTCTGTAATACCAACCAATTTTATTAAGCAGACCACCATAGTCCCTGTGCCCAGGAACACCAAGGTAACCTGCCTAAATGACTACCGACCCGTAGCACTCACGTCTGTAGCCATGAAGTGCTTTGAAAGGCTGGTCATGGCTCACATCAACACCATTATCCCAGAAACCCTAGACCTACTCCAATTTGCATACCGCCCTAACAGATACACAGATGATGCAATCTCTATTGAACTCCACACTGCCCTCACTAAGTTAAGGACCCTGGGACTAAACACCTCCCTCTGCAACTGGATCCTGGATTTCCTGACGGGCAGCCCCCAGGTGGTAAGGGTAGGTAACAACAATATGGTCAAGTGCAGCAAAGAAAGACCTAGCAAAGCTGCAGCTGGCTCAAAACAGAGTAGCAAGCCTTGCCCTTAACTGCACATACAGAACTAACATCAACAACATGCATGCCCATCTTTCCTGGTTCCGGGTTGATGAGAGTTTTGTTTTTGTGAGAAATATTAGTGACGAAAATGTTTTCTTCATAATCAAATATCATTCAGCTCAGACACCCATACATACCCACATGACATGCTACCAGGGGTCTCTCCACAGTCCTCAAATCCAAAACAAATTCACGCCAGCGGACAGTATTATACAGAGCTATGATCTCCCTTCCATCTCCAATTACTCAAGCAAACAGAAAAATGACCTTCAAAATTATAATACAACATCTCATGGAACAGCAGGGAATGTGAAGGGACACACAAACACACACAGATACACTAACACATACATTATTTTTTGGTTGTATTGTTTGATTTATTTTGTAGTTGTATTGTTTGTATATCGTTGTATTTTAAATTTGTGTGACTGTCCTTGTTTATCAGTGTTTTGTGTTTTTTGTGGACCCCAGGAAGAGTAACTTCTGCTTCTGCAAAAGCAAATGGGGAACCAAATAAACTCACATATACTTCCACCCCAACACATACACACACTACAGTACATACTCCCACACACACATAACATGCGCACACATGCATACTGACTCCACACTCACACACACACACACACACACACACACACACCACACACACACACTTTCACACTCACCACACTTTTCAAACTGCTACAGTTTATCAGTCCTGTTGCCTAGTCACTTTATTCCTACCTATATGTACATACCTACCTCAGTTACCTCGTACCCCTACACATCGACTTGGTACCGGTACTCCCTGTATATAGCCATGTTATTACCTGGTACCCCTACACATCGACTTGGTACCGGTACTCCCTGTATGTAGCCATGTTATTACCTCGTACCCCTACACATCGACTTGGGACCGGTACTACCTGTATATAGGCATGTTATTACCTCGTACCCCTACACATCAACTTGGTACCGGTACTCCCTGTATATAGCCATGTTATTACCTCGTACCCCTACACATCGACTTGGTACCGGTACTACCTGTATATAGCCATGTTATTACCTCGTACCCCTACACATCGACTTAGTACCGGTACTCCCTGTATTATAGCCATGTTATTACCTCGTACCCCTACACATCGACTTGGTACCGGTACTACCTGTATATAGCCATGTTATTACCTCGTACCCCTACACATCGACTTGGTACCGGTACTACCTGTATATAGCCATGTTATTACCTCGTACCCCTACACATCGACTTGGTACCGGTACTCTCTGTATAAAGCCATGTTATTACCTCGTACCCCTACTCATCGACTTAGTACCGGTACTCCCTATATATAGCCATGTTATTACCTCGTACCCCTACTCATCGACTTGGTACCGGTACTCCCTGTATATAGCCATGTTATTACCTCGTACCCCTACTCATCGACTTGGTACCGGTACTCCCTGTATATAGCCATGTTATTACCTCGTACCCCTACTCATCGACTTGGTACCGGTACTCCTGTATATAGCCATGTTATTACCTCGTACCCCTACACATCGACTTGGTACCGGTACTCCTGTATATAGCCATGTTATTACCTCGTACCCTACTCATCGACTTGGTACCGGTACTCCTGTATATAGCCATGTTATTACCTCGTACCCCTACACATCGACTTGGTACCGGTACTCCCTGGATATAGCCATGTTATTACCTCGTACCCCTACACATCGACTTGGTACCGGTACTCCCTGTATATAGCCATGTTATTACCTCGTACCCCTACTCATCGACTTGGTACCGGTACTCCCTGTATATAGCCATGTTATTACCTCGTACCCCTACACATCGACTTGGTACCGGTACTCCCTGTATATAGCCATGTTATTACCTCGTACCCCTACACATCGACTTGGTACCGGTACTCCCTGTATATAGCCATGTTATTACCTCGTACCCTACTCATCGACTTGGTACCGGTACTCCTGTATATAGCCATGTTATTACCTCGTACCCCTACACATCGACTTGGTACCGGTACTCCTGGATATAGCCATGTTATTACCTCGTACCCCTACACATCGACTTGGTACCGGTACTCCTGTATATAGCCATGTTATTACCTCGTACCCCTACACATCGACTTGGTACCGGTACTCCCTGTATATAGCCATGTTATTACCTCGTACCGCTACACATCGACTTGGTACCGGTACTCCCTGTATATAGCCATGTTATTACCTCGTACCCCTACACATCGACTTGGTACCGGTACTCCTGTATATAGCCATGTTATTACCTCGTACCCCTACACATCGACTTGGTACCGGTACTCCTGTATATAGCCATGTTATTACCTCGTACCCCTACACATCGACTTGGTACCGGTACTCCCTGTATATAGCCATGTTATTACCTCGTACCCCTACACATCGACTTGGTACCGGTACTCCCTGTATATAGCCATGTTATTACCTGGTACCCCTACACATCGACTTGGTACCGGTACTCCTGTATATAGCCATGTTATTACCTCGTACCCTACACATCGACTTGGTACCGGTACTCCCTGTATATAGCCATGTTATTACCTCGTACCCCTACATCGACTTGGTACCGGTACTCCCTGTATATAGCCATGTTATTACCTCGTACCCCTACACATCGACTTGGTACCGGTACTCCCTGGATATAGCCATGTTATTACCTCGTACCCCTACACATCGACTTGGTACCGGTACTCCTGTATATAGCCATGTTATTACCTCGTACTCATCGACTTGGTACCGGTACTCCCTGTATATAGCCATGTTATTACCTCGTACCCCTACACATCGACTTGGTACCGGTACTCCCTGTATATAGCCATGTTATTACCTCGCACCCTACACATCGACTTGGTACCGGTACTCCCTGTATATAGCCATGTTATTACCTCGACTCTACTCATCGACTTGGTACCGGTACTCCCTGTATATAGCCATGTTATTACCTCGTACCCCTACACATCGACTTGGTACCGGTACTCCCTGTATATAGCCATGTTATTACCTCGCACCCCTACACATCGACTTGGTACCGGTACTCCTGTATATAGCCATGTTATTACCTCGTACCGCTACACATCGACTTGGTACCGGTACTCCTGTATATAGCCATGTTATTACCTCGTACCCCTACACATCGACTTGGTACCGGTACTCCTGTATATAGCCATGTTATTACCTCGTACCCCTACACATCGACTTGGTACCGGTACTCCCTGTATATAGCCATGTTATTACCTCGTACCCCTACACATCGACTTGGTACCGGTACTCCCTGTATATAGCCATGTTATTTTTAGTTGTTATTGTTATTTGTGATTCACTGTGTATTAATTCCTTGACACTATTTTTTTTGTATTATTGTATTTTTATCTTTATCTCGGCATTGTTGAAAAAGGACCCGTAAGTAAGTATTTCACTCTTAGTTTACACCTGCTGTTTACAAAGCACTTGACTTGATTTTAATAACAATCTGTGCCTTCTATGGCTTGTTACATTAAATCTGCCTGAAGACAAATAATGTTTGCTTTTATTGAGGCATAACAGCTGATCTGATTGTTTGCATCGTGTGTAATTTTGTTGATTTAATCTGAACCTGTGTTTTATTTTTTTCTGTGTACCGGTACTCTCTCTAGGCACTTCCTGTGTCTAGAGAGGTTATAAATGAAACTATACTTAGCAGAGTTGCTGTGTTCTACTCAGCTGACAGGTAGATTCAGAGGGTAGAATACAGCCAAGGCCTTAGCCTTATTCCTTAGTTATTTGTCACTGAAACATTTTTATCGCCAACTAATACAGCATCACCAGTGACACTATAGCAACACAAAGTGCCTCTGCTCCGCAGTCATGGCTTTGTGCCTAAGGAGGAAAAATAACAATTTCTCCCCCACCTCCCACCTGCAGTATCCAGCTTCCAGCCCACCTTTTAGTTTACTTGAGCAATGGCTTGTTGTTTTGGTATTGCTGAGAAGAAGCAATGGAGTTACCAGCAGCTGTACAGGCAGGGTTTGTGTAGATGGATGCAGGGATGGATGGAGGGGTGAAGGGTTGGATAGATAAATGGAAGCTGGGGTTTGGCACATCAGTCTTAAAATAGTAATGAAATGTGGCTGTTGTCAGCTCCTCTAAGGATAACAGACGTAGCAAAGCGTCCCGGCTCATCCGTAAGCAGGCAAGAGATTGTGCGTGTCAAAGGTGGATTTCTCCCCCAAAATAAAACATTGAGAAGGATCACCAATCCCTCTAGCAAACCGTGTTTCCTCTATCATCCTCCCCCCTTTTTCCACATCAACGTATTTCTTATGCGGTTCTCTCCTTTAAATCCCCACAGATATCTGTTTCTTATTCCCCACATATTCTTATCCCCCCCATCCCCCTTCCCTCCCTCTCTTTTTCCCTCCCTCCCTCCCCCTCCCTCCCTCCCTCCCTCCCTCCCTCCCTCCCTCCCTCCCTCCCTCCCTCCCTCCCTCCCTCCCTCCCTCCCTCCCTCCCTCCCTCCCTGTCTTGCTCAGTCTTTTGTTACTGTTCATATTTGCTACAGTACGGGGGAGCCAGGGTGCAGTGCTACAGTACAATCTTCCCTTTCATTGCGTGCATGGCTCCTGGAAATGGATGTTTTACTGCCTTCATTAAGATGTGCAGCATTCATATGCAGCGGCACGGTGTTTTCCCCCTGAAGTTTAGCTCCATGACACTCGCCATTAGAACACATTATGGCCCTAGATTTCATAGCACATTGGAACACTGTATAATTTGATTAGTGTTATTAATCAAGTGGAATAGCTATGCCCCCCCCCTCCCGATGCCCCCCCCCTCCCGCCTTTGCTCGATCTCTGATACACCCCAAAACCCTCCTGACTCTCTCCCTTGCATCTCCTCCCCATCTTCTCTCCTCCCACTGTAACACGTGGCTTGTATGCCTGTCTACCTATTTGTTAAAGGCCTGTGCGCTCTCTCCCTTTCACAGCCTGTTTTTTCATCCCCTGCCCAGCACATAAATCAATTGAAATGAAAGTTACATAATTGTGCTTGCTGGGAGGTAAAACTGCTCTAAGAATGTTTTAAAGGGAATTTTTACTAGCTGTTCAGTGTAGTTGGAAGACGAAGCGGGGAGAAAAGGAGAGGAAGGTGAGGCCAGTAGAATATATGGGCCTGGATTCTTCATTACTGAAGTAATTCTCCTGCAAATGATAGTGCAGACCCCAGAGGGGAGAGAGCATCCCCACCGCAGAGCTGCCTGAACGTTTTAACCTGGTTAATCTCTCATGGAGAGACCAACTCACGGCACTAATATTATGTGTTAGGGATGGAGGGATAAGGAGGGGGATGGAGGGTAGGCGTTTGTTCTCTAGAACATGGACTTAAATCATAACCGTTACTGGGGTTTAAAATATGCCTTAAACGCAAGAGTTAATTTAATTTAAAGACTATTTTGTTTTTTTCCCTTAGACAATATGCTAAAGGGATGTACAATTTTTGGGGTTGAAATTTAATTTAGAAATATTACGCTGGAAATGTAAATTATTTCTCTTAGTGTAATCAATTTTTTTGTACTAGTTGAGGCTCGAGGTGCCATAGTGGCATGCAGTTCGGAAATAACATAGATAGCACAGCAGCACTTTACAAAATAACGACGTAAAAAAGGAGGAGAGGAGACTTGTCAGCTCTTATAGAGGCAAATTATCTCGCTCTCTTTCTATCTCTCTCTATCTCTCTCTGTCTTCCTCTCTCTCTATCACTCTCTGTCTTCCTCTCTCTGTCTTCCTCTCTCTCTATCTCTCTCTCGCTATGTCTGTCTTGCCTGGGGAAAGCAGGCATCACATCAGCCATGCAGGACTTCCTGTGCGTCACTGGAAACAAGCCTCCAGTCTTAATCAAACCTGTCTTCCACCCTGCCACCATCTTGTTTCTAGCAGCTGGATACAGTATGTGTGCTATAATGGTGCATTAAACATCACTGAGGACTCCTGCCATGTTTTTGTTATGGGTACGCCCCCATCCCCGTCTCTCCACACCCCCTGTCTGTGCTCATATGGACTCTGTTGTCATCCTCCTTCACTTTTGGCCATTGTCTTCTTTGGTTTATAAAGAAGTGCCATTCTACCCCCTGAACCTCCTCTTCTCACTCTCCAGTCCAAGATGGCTGCCTGTCCTCTCTGGTGCAGCAGGCAGTCCTCTTCAAGGTTAAGGTTAGCGTTGAAGATGCCAGGTCTCATCCGCATCATTCCCGGCGTCCAGCCCAGTAGGCTGAGGGAGAAAGGGAGAAAAGACACAGCCTGTTACTGCTTGGAGTGGGTCTCATTCCAGGGGCACTAATAACTACATGTAATTAGTCACTTCTCACTAGGCCAGATCTGAGACTCATTTAAGGCCTGGGATGAGGCGAAGGGGAGAAGCAAGGGCCAACCGACCCAGCAGCTGCAGCCATTACATTACAGCAGACAGAGGGGATTAGCTCTGCAATGGCCCTGAGTAGAGCTCAACTAAGCCCAACTAAGAGCTAGGCTCTTCAGCTAGACTCTTCAGTTTGGCTCTCTATGGAGAATACACAGCAGCCTGAACTATGCTACAGCTAGGCCATAGGGATACAATATAATGCTATAGAATGTTCTATTATATCTGTGAGTCTGCAGAATACATCAGACTGAACTGTGAGCAGCAGTGTGGCACAGAACTCTGATGTTACTGATGTAAAGTCAGAGGTGTTGTCTATGTAGGGTTGATATCCCCCCTGCTGTGGTGAATGTGAGGTTTTGGGATCACAATATGGTGTACCAGAATGGCGCTGGCATGCATGGCATTTTTCTAAAGTTTAGAAACAAAATAAAGAAAGGAATGTTAGTATCTTACTTCCCAACGGTCTGGTTCTGCAGTCCAACACAAATCTATATGTGTTGACTGGTGTGTTTGTGAGTCTCAAGTTTTGGGCTTTGAAGATATCTTTGATGAGCCAGAACAAAAAAAACACCATGACAAAGTTGAGAGAGGAGAGAAAAGAGAGAGACACAGAGAGAAAGAGGTAGAGAGAGAAAAGGTTGTCCTAGGCGTTGTGCATTGACGCAGCATGACCAATTGAGGTTGTGAGGATGAATGAGGGTATTCACAGTGCCTAATGAAAGAGCTCCCGCTGGGCCTTGAATTAGGGTGGGCCCATCTGCCCCACACAGCTAAGCACAAACCAAACCAGTGACCTCGAAAATTACCCAGGAAGCACTTTGTGACGGTCTCCCCAGCAACAGGCCGGGTTCACATGGTAACCAGGCGCTTTGCTCAATCAATCCTCTGGCAGCCTCTTCAACAGAACAGAGAGAAATTTGGTTGGTCAGAAGGTTGGAGGGCCCCGTGTGAAATCAACTTAGAGAGGACAGACAGGACACCTAGAAGGAACTGGAGTATTTCATGTGAAGTCAAACCTTAGCTAAACTCTCACCCAGTTCAAGAGGTGTGGGATGTTGTGGCCCTCTTCTTCACCTTTAAAATACAAAGAGCCTCTTGTTTGTTTACCCTAAGACTGTGTAATACACTACAGTATATGTTCAGATTAAGTAGATGTACTGTAACTGAAAGAGGAGTACAGAGTATTACAAAGTTACAGAGTATTTATAGTTGCATCACAGAGCTGGACATTAGATTTATAGACCAATGAAGGGGTCAAGGATTATTGTCACCCTTGGTAAAGATGAGGAAAAAAGACTGCATAAATAAGAAAAAATACCGAACTATATTGTATGCAATTTTTTTTTAAATAATAATGTTATGCTTATACAGAGGAAGAAATGTTTTCTATGTCAAGTAATACAAAACATTGCCTTCTTTAATTCCAACCACAGGATTTCACAATGGGGTTCAAGTCCGGAGACTGAGATGGCCATTGCAAAATGTTGATTTTGTGGTCAATCAACCATATTTTTGTGGATGTTAATGTGTGGTTGGAATTATTGTCTTGATGGAAGATCCTCTTCTTTCAATGGCCACACCCAACGTACAGTTGAAGTCGGAGGTTTACATACACTTAGGTTGGAGTCATTAAAACTTGTTTTCAACCACTCCACAAATTTCTTGTCAACAGACTATAGTTTTGGCAAGTTGGTTAGGACATTTACTTTGTGCATGACACAAGTAATTTTTCCAACAATTGTTTACAGACAGATTATTTCACTTATAATTCACTGTATCACAATTCCAGTGGGTCAGAAGTTTACATACACTAAGTTGACTGTGCCTTTAAACAGCTTGGAAAATTCCAGAAAATTATGTTGTGGTTTTGAAGGTTCTGATAGGTTAACTGACATCATTTGAGTCAATTGGAGGTGTACCTGTGGATGTATTTCAAGGCCTACCTTCAAACTCAGTGCATCTTTGCTTGACATCATGGGAAAATCAAAATAAATCAGCCAAGACCTCAGGAAAAAAATGGTAGACCTCCACAAGTCTGGTTCATCCTTGGGAGCAATTTCCAAACGTCTAAAGGTACCACGTTCATCTGTACAAACAATAGTACGCAAGTAGAAACACCATGGGACCACGCAGCCATCATACCACTCAGGAAGGAGACACGGTCTGTTTCCTAGAGATGAACGTACTTTGTTGCAAAAAGTGCAAATCAATCCCAGAACAACAGCAAAGGACCTTGTGAAGATGCTGGAGGAAACGGGTACAAAAGTATCTATATCCACAGTAAAACGAGCCCTATATCGAGATAACCTGAAAGGCCACTCAGCAAGATAGAAGCCACTGCTCCAAACCGCCATAAAAAAGCCAGACTATGGTTTGCAACTGCACATGGGGACAAAGATCGTACTTTTTGGAGAAATGTCCTCTGGTCTGATGAATCAAAAATAGAACTGTTTGGCCATAATGTCCATCGTTATGTTTGGAGGAAAAAGGGGGAGGCTTGCAAGCCGAAGAACACCATCCCAACCGTGAAGCACGGGGGTGGCAACATCCTGTCGTGGGGGTGATTTGCTGCAGGATGGACTGCTGCACTTCACAAAATAGATGGTTTCGCGAGGAAGGAAAATTATGTAGATATATTGAAGCATCATCTCAAGACATCAGTCAGGAAGTTGAAGTTTGGTCACAAAATTGTCTTCCAAATGGACAATGACCCCAAGCATGCTTGCAGAGTTGTGGCAAAATGGCTTAAGGACAACAAAGTTAAGGTATTGGAGTGGCCATCACAAAGCCCTGACCTCAATCCTATAGAAATTGTGTGGGCAGAACTGAAAAAGTATGTGCGAGCAAGGAGGCCTACAAACCTGACTCAGTTACACCAGCTCTGTCAGGAGGAATGGGCCAAAATTCACCCAACTTATTGTGGGAAGGTTGTGGAAGGCTACCCGAAACGTTTGACCCAAGTTAAACCATTTCAAGGCAATGCTACCAAATACTAATTGAGTGTATGGTAACTTCTGACCCACTGGGAATGTGATGAAAGAAATAAAAGCTGAAAAAAATGATTTTCTCTACTATTATTCTGACATTTCACATTCTTAAAATAAAGTGGTGATCCTAACTGACCTAAAACAGGGAATTTTTACTAGGATTAAATGTCAGGAATTGTGAAAAACTGAGTTTAAATGTATTTGGCTAAAGTGTATGGAAACTTCTGACTTCAACTGTATTTGTGCGTGGCCAAAGAGCTTATTTTCATGTCATTTGACCAAAGCACATCCTGTGGTTTCATAAACGGCATTGGAACTTTGATTGGAACCGGTACAATGGCCATATGACAAGAAAATAGAGGTCATTGGCCACACACACCAACTATGTGAAAATTCCTCATCCCTACTGTCAAATATGTTGGTGGATCTTTGATGTTATGGGGCTATTTTGCTTCCGCTGGTCCTGGGGCCCTTGTTAAGGTCAACGGCATCATGAACTTTACCCCATACCAGGAGATTTTAGGCAAAAACCTGGTAGCCTCTGCCAGGAGGCTGAAACTTGGCCACACATGGATCTTCCACCAAGGCAATAACCCAAGCACACCAAATTTCACAAATAAATTCTTACTTGACCCCAACATCTGCGTTTTACAATGGCCATCTCAGTCTCTGGACTTGATCCCCATTGAAAACCTGTTTTTTGAATTGAATTGGGCAGTTCATAAGCGCTGACTAACGGATCTGATAAGATGCTGTATGGAGGAATGGTCTAAGATCCCTCCCAATGTGTTCTCCAATCTCATAAAACATTTAGAGATGTTTGTATTACTTGTTAAACAAAATCGCTTTCTCTTAGCAATTATATTAGTATAAAGTAATATAATTGGAAAAGAAAAAAATTTGTATACAATATAGCTCAGTATTTCTATTGTTTATTTTATATTGTCTTTTTTGCTCGTCTTTATCAAAGATCCAACCATTCCGGACCTCACTGGATTATTACAGACGGGTTAATTTACCCATGTAATTCAGTTGAATCCCTATCAGCTCTATGGGCATGGGGAACGTACTGTGTGACTTCCCAGGATTCGCACCCAGGTGTCCTGTGCGCCACAAGACTGTGTTAGCATGCAGAGCTAAAGTCTGGGAAATATACAGTAATAGCTCATAGAAGTTAGTCAGTGTGTCTCTATTCCGTGACTAAACTTTTGACAGCATGAGATGACAATCCACCCTCTGCACTGCTTCTCTCCTAATGCCACACGGTAATGAGATTGTGCTGCTGGAAATATCACTACAAAGCATCTGAGTCTGACTGCACCTTCAGACAGGCCTGCCTTGCTTGCCTTCATTGCCTGGCTTCACTGCCTTGCCTGCCAGCCTGAAATGAAAAGAGGTGCTGAAATAAAAACAATCAGAATCAGAGACGAAGGAATCTGAGGAATCAGAACGAGGAAGCTCCCCCCTAAACCCCCCTCCCGATCTCTATGCAGACACCGCCGCCGTACAAGCCGCTCTACACAACGGAACTCTTTTATCCTGAGCGTGATTAGCCATCCGAAACGTTTTAAAGCCCCTTTGACTGTGTTCTTCCTCAAACTAGAGAGTTCCGTTCTGTTCAAGGGGGCTCTTGATTCGGGAGGAGCTTTCCTCCCCAGGCTGCCAGTGATCTCTCCTCTAATTGTGTCGTTCTCTCATTCTTTTGTTCTCTGAAGAAGCTTGCCGTGTGTGTTGGCGTGGGAGCCCTTTAAGTGCCGCTCTGCAGTACTAACGGCACCTCTTTCTGCTGCTGTCTTGTTCTCCTCCTCGTCAGATCAAGACACCA
The DNA here is from genome assembly GCF_018296145.1 of Oncorhynchus tshawytscha. Lineage (NCBI taxonomy): Eukaryota > Metazoa > Chordata > Actinopteri > Salmoniformes > Salmonidae > Oncorhynchus > Oncorhynchus tshawytscha. Next base: position 22,732,327 of record NC_056440.1, on the reverse strand, counting down.
AAGGAACTCGGTTTAGAAACCACCCGGTTCTCTACATGTATGCGTCTGTCTGTGTGAGAATGGCTTTGTACAGTACATACACTCAAACTACAAATTAGCCTTCTGATGAGGCCTAATGCTGACCTACAGGAGGTAGAAGAGATGGATAAAGGACCCCTCCAACCGCTATTATACATTCATATTACCTCATTTTCTCTTTCTGGTTCAATTGAAGTGTCTTCAACTTTTTGCTGTTTCTTTCCTCTGCTGTAGGACGATCTGACACATTGACAATTGTGCAACCTTTGTAGTGCATTAAAGCGGGATGGGAGCAAAGCCCCATGTTTCAGGACATTACTATGTGGATCTATAGGACCACGCCACTTTCACAGGCTTAAAAGCCCAAGTCCTCTGATGGGGAAAAATAGGTTGTTAGGAAGCGGGGAAAGGCAGGTGGCCAAAAGCTTCACACAGACACACACACACACACACACACATACACACACACACACACACACACACACACACACACACACACAGAGGTAGGGAGAGGTAGGGAGAGGTAGGGGAGATGAAATGAAGAGGAGTGAAAACACAGCTCATAAAATCAGTATTATAACAACATTAATTGATGCTGCTGAGTGCCATATGTGACGCCATATGGAGCAGGCACCCCAGAGGCCTGCTGTAATAGACAGCCTGCGGTGGTGCACACAACTTGGCACGTTTACAAACAAGGGACATCCCATTAATATCAGCCTCCGCTCAGACGAAGCAAGGGGGAGAGAGAAAGATGGGGGGAGAGAGATAAGAGGGGGAGAGAGGCTGGAGACAAAGGGGGAGAGAGATCGTGGGGGTACAGTAGCTCTTTGTTTTAAAAGGTAGCTTTTTATGCTACTTTTTTTGTTTGTTTTTGGCTTTCATTATTTTGGTACTCCATACTGTAAATGGCTGCCGGTGATGTTGGACAAAACCAGCCAGACCTGGGAACTTCCACCTCCTCCTTTCTCATTAACAAGCTACTAGTTGTTGTGTCACAGCCTGAATTTAAAACTTTAAAAATGTATATTTTTTGTCACTGGTATACACACAATACCCCATAATGTCAAAGTGGAATTATGTTTTTAGCAATTTTTACAAATTAGCTGAAATTTCTTGAGTCAATAAGTTTATCACCGCCTTTGTTATGGCAAGCCTAAATAAGTTCCGGAGTAGAAATGTGCTTAACAAGTCAAATACGTTGCATGGACTCAGTATGTTTGCAATAATAATGTTTAACATGATTTTTGAATGACTTGTCAAACACAGATTCAACCACAAAGGGAGGTTTTCCAAGGCCTCGCAAAGTAAACACATTACTGAGTACCACTCTCCATATTTTCAAACATAGTGGTGGCTGCATCACGTTATGGTTATGCTTGTAATCGTTAAGGACTGGGGAGTTTTTCAGGATAAAAATGAAACGGAATGGACCTAAGCACAGGCAAAACATGGTTCAGTCTGCTTTCCATCAGACACTGGGAGATGAATTCACCTTTCAGCAGGACAATAATCTAAAACACAGCGCCAAAACTACACAGGAGTTGCTTACAGGAAGATAGTGAATGTTCCTGAGTGGCCGATTTACAGTTTTGACTCAAATCTACTTGAAGATATATACTGAACAAAAATATAAACGCAATGTAAAGTATTGCTCCCATGTTTCATGAGCTGAAATATATCCTTGTTAGTGAGTGTTTCTCCTTTGCCAAGATCATCCATCCACCTGACAGGTGTGGCATGTCAAGAAGCTGATTAAACAGCATGATCATTACACAAGTGCACCTTGTGCTGGGGACAATAAAAGGCCACTCTAAAATGTGCAGTTTTGTCACTCAACACAATGCCACAGATTTCTCAAGTTTTGAGGGAGCGTGCAATTGGCATGCTGACTGCAGGAATGTGCACCAGAGCTGTTGCCATCTAATGTAATATTCATTTCTCTACCTTAAGCTGCCTCCAATGTTGTTTTAGAGAATTTAGCAGTATGTCCAACCGGCCTCACAACCACAGACCACGTGTAACAACCTCCACATCCGGTGTCTTCACCTGTGGGATCGTCTGAGACCAGCCACTTGGACAGCTGATGAAACTGTGTATTTCTGTCTGTAATAAAGCCATTTTGTATTGGAAAACTCATTCTGATATCTGGGTCTGTCTCCCCAGTGGGTGGGCCTATGCCCAGTCATGAATTTCTTTCCTTATATGAAATTGTTGCATGTTGTGTTTTATATTTTTGTCCAGTATATTTCAAGTCCTGAAAATGGTTGTCAAGCAATGATCAACAACCAATTTGACAGAACTTGAAGAATTTTCAAAGAATAATGGACAAATGTTGCACAGTCCAGGTGTGGAAAGCACTTAGAGACTTACCTAGAAAGACTCACAGCGGTAATCATGGCCAAAGGTGCTTCTACAAAGTATTGACTCAGGGGTGTGAATGCTTAGGTAAATAGGATCATTCTTTATTTCATTTTCAATAAATTAGCAAACATTCTAAAAGCATGTTTTCACTTTGTCATTATCGGGGTATTGTGTGTAGATGGGTGAGAAAAAACATATATTTAATCCATTTTGAATTCAGGCTGTAACAAAATGTGAATTAAGTAAAGGGGTATGAATACTTTCTGAAGACACTGTATTCATTCATACTACATGCACATCACAACTGCTATACATTTTGCCCTCCTGTATTATACTTATTCTAAAATGTTTATTCTATTCTACTGAGCCATTTAATTTATGTTTGTATTCTTATCTTTTATTATTTCTTATTGTTGTAGCATTTTAGAGAAGGAACCTGCCAGTAAGCAGTGTATATCATGTGTATCCTGTACATACGACTAATAGAACTTGAAACACACAGACACAGACCTCAACAGGTGCTGTGATTCATGGTGTCCTGATGAAGGGTGTTTCAATGAACTCCATTTAACCTCTCCTCCCCCTAATAACAAACAGAGAGAACAGATGTGATTTACTGCTCTGCTACATCCACACTATAATAGTAGTACTCTAACTTACCGTCTGCTGTATAGTACCCAACTCTGCCCTACCCTACCGTCTGCAGTACGGTACCCAAACCTACCCTACCCTACCCTACCCTACCATCTGCAGTATAGTACCCTATCCCACCCTACCCTACCGTCTGCAGTATGGTACCCAAACCTACCCTACCATCTGCAGTATAGTACCCTATCCTACCCTACCGTCTGCAGTATGGTACCCTATCCTACCCTACCATCTGCAGTACAGTACCATATCCTACCCTACCGTCTGCAGTATGGTACCCTATCCTACCCTACCATCTGCATTATAGTACCATATCCTACCCTACCGTCTGCAGTATAGTACCCTATCCTAACCTACCGTCTGCAGAATGGTACCCTATCCTACCCTACCATCTGCAGTATAGTACCATATCCTACCCTACCGTCTGCAGTATAGTACCCTATCCTAACCTACCGTCTGCAGTATGGTACCCAAACTTACCCTACCATCTGCATTATAGTACCCTACCCTATCCTACCCTACCGTCTGCAGTATGGTAACCAAACCTACCCTACCATCTGCAGTATAGTACCCTATCCTACCCTACAGTCTGCAGTATAGTACCCTATCCTACCCTACCGTCTGCAGTATGGTACCCAAACCTACCCTACCCTACCATCTGCCGTATGGTACCCAAACCTACCCTACCCTACCATCTGCAGTATAGTACCCTATCCTACCCTACCGTCTGCAGTATGGTACCCAAACGTACGCTACTACCTGCATTATAGTACCCTATCCTACCCTACCGTCTGCAGTATGGTATCCAAACCTACGCTACCCTACCGTCTGCAGTATGGTACCCAAACCTACCCTACCCTACCATCTGCAGTATAGTACCCTATCCTACCCTACCGTCTGCAGTATGGTACCCAAACGTACGCTACTACCTGCATTATAGTACCCTACCCTATCCTACCCTACCGTCTGCAGTATGGTATCCAAACCTACGCCACCCTACCATCTGCAGTATGGTACCCAAACCTACCCTACCCTACCATCTGCAGTATAGTACCCTATCCTACCCTACCGTCTGCAGTATGATACCAAAACCTACGCTACCCTACCGCCTGCAGTATAGTACCCTATCCTACCCAACCATCTGCAGTATGGTACCCAAACCTACCCTACCCTACCATCTGCAGTATAGTACCCTATCCTAGCCTATCATCTGCAGTATGGTACCCAAACCTACCCTACCATCTGCAGTATAGTACCCTATTCTACCCGACCATCTGCAGTATGGTACCCAAACCTACCCTACCATCTCCAGTATAGTACCCTATCCTACCCTACAGTCTGCAGTATAGTACCCTATCCTACCCTACCGTCTGCAGTATGGTACCCAAACCTACGCTACCCTACCGTCTGCAGTATGGTACCCAAACCTACCCTACCCTACCATCTGCAGTATAGTACCCAAACCTACCCTACCATCTGCATATAGTACCCTACCCTATCCTACCCTACCATCTGCAGTATGGTACCAAAACCTACCCTATCCTATCCTACTGGCTGCAGTATGGTACCCAACCCTACCCCATCCTACCCTACTGTCTGCAGTATAGTACCCAAACCTACCCTACCATCTGCATATAGTACCCTACCCTATCCTACCCTACCATCTGCAGTATGGTACCAAAACCTACCCTACCCTACAATCTGCAGTATAGTACCCTATCCTATCTTACCCTACCGTCTGCAGTATGGTACCCAAACCTACCCTACCATCTGCAGTATAGTACCCTATCCTACCCTACCGTCTGCAGTATGGTACCCTATCCTACCCTACCATCTGCAGTATAGTACCATATCCTACCCTACCATCTGCAGTATAGTACCCTATCCTAACCTACCGTCTGCAGTATGGTACCCAAACTTACCCCTACCATCTGCATTATAGTACCCTACCCTATCCTACCCTACCATCTGCAGTATGGTACCCAAACCTACCCTACCATCTGCAGTATAGTACCCTATCCTACCCTACAGTCTGCAGTATAGTACCCTATCCTACCCTACCGTCTGCAGTATGGTACCCAAACCTACGCTACCCTACCGTCTGCAGTATGGGACCCTACCCTACCATCTGCAGTATAGTACCCTATCCTACCCTACCGTCTGCAGTATGGTACCCAAACCTACCCTACCCTACCATCTGCAGTATAGTACCCTATCCTACCCTACCGTCTGCAGTATGGTACCCAAACGTACGCTACCACCTGCATTATAGTACTCTACCCTATCCTACCCTACCGTCTGCAGTATGGTACCCAAACCTACGCTACCCTACCGTCTGCAGTATGGTACCCAAACCTACCCTACCATCTGCAGTATAGTACCCTATTCTACCCGACCATCTGCAGTATGGTACCCAAACCTACCCTACCATCTGCAGTATAGTACCCTATCCTACCCTACAGTCTGCAGTATAGTACCCTATCCTACCCTACCATCTGCAGTATGGTACCCAAACCTACGCTACCCTACCGTCTGCAGTATGGTACCCAAACCTACTCTACCCTACCATCTGCAGTATAGTACTCTATTCTACCCTACCGTCTGCAGTATAGTACCCAAACCTACCCTACCATCTGCATATATTACCCTACCCTATCCTACCCTACCGTCTGCAGTATAGTACCCAACCCTACCCTAGCCTATCCTACTGGCTGCAGTATGGTACCCAACCCTACCCCATCCTACCCTACTGTCTGCAGTATAGTACCCAATCCTACCCTATCCTATCGTCTGCAGTATAGTACTCTACCCTACCATCTGCAGTATGGTACCCGACCCTACCCTACCATCTGCAGTATAGTACCATACCCTATCCTACCCTACTGTGTGCAGTATCGTACCCAACCCTACCCTATCCTACCCTACCGTCTGCAGTATAGTACTCTACCCTACCATCTGCAGTATGGTACCCAACCCTACCCTACCATCTGCAGTATAGTACCCAACCCTACCCTATACTACCCTACCATCTGCACTATAGTACCCAACCCTACCCTAACCTACCCTACCGTCTGCAGTATAGTACTCTACCCTACCATCTGCAGTATGGTACCCAACCCTACCATACCATCTGCAGTATGGTAACAAACCCTATCCTACCCTACCGCCTGCAGTATAGTACTCTACCCTACCATCTGCAGTATGGTACCCAACCCTACCCTACCATCTGCTGTATGGTATCCAACCCAATCCTACCCTACCCTCAGCATTATAGTACCCAACCCTACTCTACCATCTGCAGTATAGCACCCAACCTTACCATCTGCAGTATAGTACCCAACCATACCCTACCATCTGCAGTATAGTACCCAACCCTACCCTACCATCTGCAGTATAGTACCCAACACTACCCTGCCATCTACAATATAGTACCCAGCCCTACCCTACCATCTGCAGTATAGTACCCAACCCAATTCTACCATCTGCAGTATAGTACCCAATCCTACTCTACCATCTGCAGTACAGTAACCAACCCTACCCTACCCTAATGGCTGCGGTATAGTACCCAACCATACCCTAATGGCTGCGGTATAGTACCCAACCATACCCTACCATCTGCAGTATAGTACCCAACACTACCCTACCATCTACAATATAGTACCCAACCCTACCCTACCATCTGCAGTATAGTACACAATCCTACTCCACCATCTGCAGTACAGTAACCAACCCTACCCTACCATCTGCAATATAGTACCCAACCCAACCTACCATCTGCAGGATAGTACCCAACCCTACTCTACCATCTGCAGTATAGTACCCAAAGCTACCCTATCCTAACGTCTGCAGTATAGTACCCAACTCTACCCTACCATCTACAATATAGTACCCAACCCAATTCTACCATCTGCAGTATAGTACCCAATCCTACTCCACCATCTGCAGTACAGTAACCAACCCTACCCTACCATCTGCAGTACAGTACCCAACCCTACCCTACCATCTGCAATATAGTACCCAACCCAACCCTACCATCTGCAGTATAGTACCCTACCGTACCCCAACATCTGCAGTATAGTACCCTACCACACCTGCAGTATAGTACCCTACCCTACTGTCTGCAGTATATTACCCAACCCTACCATACCATCTGCAGTATAGTGCCCAACCCTACCACACCATCTGCAATATATTACACTACCCTATCATCTACAGTATAGTACCCAACCCAACCCTACCATCTGCAGTATGGTACCCAACTCTACTGTACCCTACCATCTGCAGTATGGTACCCAACTCTACCGTACCCTACCATCTGCAGTATGGTACCCCACTCTACCATCTGCAGTATGGTACCCAACTCTACCATACCCTACCATCTGCAGTATAGTACCCTACCCTACCATCTGCAGTATAGTACCCTACCCTACCATCTGCAGTATAGTACCCAACCTAACCTACCCTACTTTACCATCTTTAGTATAGTACCCAACCCTACCATCTGCAGTATTGTACCCTACCCTACCCTACACTACAGTCTGCAGTATAGTACCCTATCCTTCCATCTGAAGTATAGTACCCAATCCTACCCTACTCTACCATCTGTAGTATAGTACCCAATCCTATCCTGCCATCTGCAATATAGTACCCAACCCTACCATACCATCTGTAGTATAGTACCCAACTTCACCTTACCATCTGCAGTATAGTACCCTACCCTACCGTCTATATATAGGACCCTACCCTACCGTCTATATATAGGACCCTACCCTACCGTCTATATATAGGACCCTACCCTACCGTCTATATATAGGACCCTACTCTACCATCTATATATAGGACCCTACCCTATCCTGCCTTATCTTCCTGCTGATTATAGCTACATTATCTCAGAGCTGTCTTTATATCTGGCAGAAGAGAGAAGCCCCTGACGGTGATGGGCACTGTGACTGTCTCTGCAGTGACGGCTGGGCTCCATGAGGGTGTGGGCTAAGCCCACCTTCCCTGGTTCAGTATTAGCAGCGGCAGACAGCGGCATGTCTCTCTCCTCTCTCTGAGGACAGGGAAGGCTGGTTGGCTGGTTGGGGGAGGAGTCAGTTGGAACTGAGTTGTCAGCCATTATTTTGTGTCATATAGAATATGAGGAGAAACAAGAGTAGAGCACAGCTGTTTCTTCACTGTCTGGCTCTGAGGGAGAGCCATGAGAGAGAGGGGGAGGAAGAGATTGAAGGAGGGGGAAAGGGAGAGAAAAAAAGACAGAGGGGGGCTCTCGACTTTGATGTGTGATGATTTCGCTGCAGCTCTGGGTCAAACGCTGCCAGTGTTTTGTGTTTGTCTTTGTTTCGTCTTCCCAGTGCTCCTCTAAATTATTCACAGCCTGAGGATGTGCTCCTCCTCTCCTCTCCCCTCCTCCTTCCTCGCTCTCTCTCATATCCCTCTCTGTGCTCTCTCTTTTTTTCTCTCTCTCGCTCTCTCTTCCCTGCTCCATCTCTCACGATAACTTGTTTTGGAGAGATTAACAGAAGTTTCCTTCTTTCTCTCGGGTTAATTCACTTCTCCCCACCCACCCCCATACCCCTTTCCAACCCTTCATTACTGACTACATACAGTATCTCACCCTCCTCCTTTCATCTCTCCCCCTCTTCTCTCTCTCTCAATTGACATACCTAAGGCAGACATAGCTTTTTAAGGAGGATAGAACCCGCTGTTAACATCTCTGTATTTTCTCTGTCTCTCTCTCTCCATCAGTAGTGTTATTCATTCTCTCCATAGCTGTCAGTAGTAAAACAAGTGTCTGCCCTTTCATTTTCTAAACAGTAGTCTCTGTGATGAGGATTTCAGCCCAGGGTGAGGAAAGTTAGTTTGCCTGGGCACTGGGCATCTCAGTGAAGCTATGGTTCTGCATCTAGAGTTCTGTCTTCCATCCTTCATCCTCTAATGATTTCCAATTACTTTGTTCTCCTTGTATATCCACGTTCAGAGAGAACCCAAGAGCAAGCCAAATCCTCTGGAAGTCGACTCATTAAAGACCTGTTGGCCAGCTTTCACCTCTAGGACAGACATACAGACAGTAACATGTAGCAGGGGAGGAATTGGGCCTTAGACTGCGTTGCAAATGGCTCCCTATTCCCTATATAGTGCAATACTTTTTACCAGAGCCCTATGATCAAAAGTAGTGCACTATATAAGGAATAGGGTTTCATTTGGGATGGAGACTTAGTGTGGGAGATGCTACTCTCATCTCATCTGAGGCCAGGAGCTCACATGTAGTATTTCTATTAGATTTGGGATTGGGATTAACCCTCTTGTTTTGCTGTAGATTAATGCTGTGTTAACTGGTTGTAGAACAAGATACAGTAGAAAACCCTGCACATGTATTACAGACAGACAGGCAGGGGGGCGAAGATGAGCTATACTGTCCTGGCCATCTGAGGAGAGAGGGAGTTGAATCCAGTCCCAGCCAGTGCCACAGGACACTCATTTGTAATTCTTTAGCCTGCCTATGACAGTTTTTGATCATTGCAAAGGGGAAAAGAGGGTGGGAGGCAAGAGGGAATGGAAGGAGGAAAAGGGGGGATGAGATCGGCCCCCTCTGGCAATTGCTGTCACCCAGCATGAATACCCCTATGGCCGAATGACAAGTCTAGCGTGAAACGCTTGGCTGGCCCCCGAAATTAGCAGTAGAGCCCCCCGGTGGCACATGCTTCTCATGACCAGCACACAGTGGGCTGCTGCAAGACTCTTTTCATTAAGTCTGTGCCCTCACAGCCGCTGACTCCCCCTCAATCTCTCTCCCTCCCTAGCCCTTTGCATAGGCTAGAAGTCAATAAACGGCATCTGTAGTGCTCATCACAATGCTGTCCGAGAGAACAAGAGCTACAGGGAAGGAGAAGCCTTATCTCTCTCCCCCTTTCTCTCTTTCTGTGAGGGAGGGGTCGAGAGAGAAAGAGAGAGCGAGAGAGAGAGGAGGGAAGGACGGAGAGGGAGAGAGAAACTGTACAGAGCAATGCCCAGAGGCTCAATCTGTTCCTCACTGAGCTACATCAGTGTGAGAGACTTTGGCGCAGGCCTCAGGGAAGCCTCCACTCGCTCCATCAAACTGTCAGGCAGCCAGTGGAGCCTGTGCCACGCCGCGCAGAGCAGGGAGACTCTCAGCTGCCCTCGGGGCCAGTTCAAGTCAACATCCCATTTCCTTCCTTCCTCTGCTAATTTCTCCTAAACCCGATTTAAATTTCCAATGCTGTCTGCCGCTGTAGCTCTGCTCTGCGGTGAGGTGGGGGGCAGAAGCCGTATCAAAACAGAGGAGGGTGAGGTGGGGGGCAGAAGCCGTATCAAAACAGAGGAGGGTGAGGTGGGGGGCCAGGAGCCGTATCAAAACAGAGGAGGGTGAGGTGGGGGGAGAAGCCGTATCAAAACAGAGGAGGGTGGGGTGGGGGGCCAGGAGCCTTATCAAAACAGAGGAGGGTGGGGTGGGGGGCAGGAGCCGTATCAAAACAGAGGAGGGTGGGGTGGGGGGCAGGAGCCATATCAAAACAGAGGGTGGGGTGTGGGGGCAGGAGCCGTATCAAAACAGAGGAGGGTGGGGTGGGGGGCAGGAGCCATATCAAAACAGAGGAGGGTGGGGTGGGGGCCAGGAGCCGTATCAAAACAGAGGAGGGTGGGGTGGGGGGTGGGAGCCTTATCAAAACAGAGGAGGGTGGGGTGGGGGCCAGGACCGGAACAAAACAGAGGAGGGTGGGGTGGGGGGGGTGGGGGCAGGAGCCGTATCAAAACAGAGGAGGGTGGGGTGGGGGGCAGGAGCCGTATCAAAACAGAGGAGGGTGGGGTGGGGGGCAGGAGCCGTATCAAAACAGACGAGGGTGGGGTGGGGTGCCAGGAGCCATATCAAAACAGAGGAGGGTGGGGTGGGGGGCAGGAGCCGTATCAAAACAGAGGAGGGTGGGGTGGGGGGGGGGCAGGAGCCGTATCAAAACAGACGAGGGTGGGGTGGGGGGCCAGGAGCCATATCAAAACAGAGGAGGGTGGGGTGGGGGGCGGGAGCCTTATCAAAACAGAGGAGGGTGGGGTGGGGGGCCAGGACCGGAACAAAACAGAGGAGGGTGGGGTGGGGTGGGGTGGGGGCAGGAGCCGTATCAAAACAGAGGAGAGGATGGGGTGGGGGCAGGAGCCGTATCAAAACAGAGGAGGGTGGGGGGGGGGGGGGGCAGGAGCCGTATCAAAACAGACGAGGGTGGGGTGGGGGCAGGAGCCGTATCAAAACAGAGGAGGGTGGGGTGGGGGCCCAGGAGCCGTATCAAAACAGAGGAGGGTGGGGTGGGGGCCAGGAGCCATATCAAAACAGAGGAGGGTGGGGGCGGGAGCCGTATCAAAACAGAGGAGGGTGGGGTGGGGGGGGCCAGGAGCCATATCAAAACAGAGGAGGTTGGGGTGGGGGGCAGGAGCCGTATCAAAACAGAGGAGGGTGGGGTGGGGGGCCAGGAGCCGTATCAAAACAGAGGAGGGTGGGGTGGGGGGGGCGGGAGCCTTATCAAAACAGAGGAGGGTGGGGTGGGGGCCAGGAGCCGTATCAAAACAGAAGAGGGTGGGGTGGGGTGGGGGCGGGAGCCGTATCAAAACAGAGGAGGGTGGGGTGGGGGGCAGGAGGTCGTATCAAAACAGAGGAGGGTGGGGTGGGGGCCAGGAGCCGTATCAAAACAGAGGAGGGTGGGGTGGGGGGCCAGGAGCCGTATCAAAACAGAGGAGGGTGGGGTGGGGGCCAGGAGCCGTATCAAAACAGAGGAGGGTGGGGTGGGGGAGCAGGAGCCGTATCAAAACAGAGGAGGGTGGGGTGGTGGGCCAGGAGCCGTATCAAAACAGAGGAGGGTGGGGTGGGGGCCAGGAGCCATATCAAAACAGAGGAGGGTGGGGTGGGGGCCAGGAGCCATATCAAAACAGAAGAGGGTGGGGCCAGGAGCCGTATCAAAACAGAGGAGGGTGGGGTGGGGTCCAGGAGCCGTATCAAAACAGAGGAGGGTGGGGTGGGGGCCCAGGAGCCGTATCAAAACAGAGGAGGGTGGGGTGGGGGACGGGAGCCGTATCAAAACAGAGGAGGGTGGGGCCCAGGAGCCGTATCAAAACAGAGGAGGGTGGGGTGGGGGGCCAGGATCCGTATCAAAACAGAGGAGGGTGGGGTAGGGGCCCAGGAGCCATATCAAAACAGAGGAGGGTGGGGTGGGGGGCGGGAGCCTTATCAAAACAGAGGAGGGTGGGGTGGGGGGGGCGGGAGCCTTATCAAAACAGAGGAGGGGGGTGGGGGCCAGGAGCCGTATCAAAACAGAGGAGGGTGGGGTGGGGGGGGGGGGCATTAGCCGTATCAAAACAGACGAGGGTGGGGTGGGGGGGGCAGGAGCCGTATCAAAACAGAGGAGGGTGGGGTGGGGGCCAGGAGCCGTATCAAAACAGAGGAGGGTGGGGGGGGGGGCGGGAGCCTTATCAAAACAGAGGAGGGTGGGGTGGGGGCCAGGAGCCGTATCAAAACAGGGGAGGGTGGGGTGGGGGCGGGAGCCGGAGGAGGGTGGGGTGGGGGGCAGGAGTCGTATCAAAACAGAGGAGGGTGGGGTGGGGGCCAGGAGCCGTATCAAAACAGAGGAGGGTGGGGTGGGGGCCAGGAGCCGTATCAAAACAGAGGAGGGTGGGGTGGTGGGCCAGGAGCCGTATCAAAACAGAGGAGGGTGGGGTGGGGGCCAGGAGCCATATCAAAACAGAGGAGGGTGGGGTGGGGTGGGGGCCAGGAGCCATATCAAAACAGAAGAGGGTGGGGCCAGGAGCCGTATCAAAACAGAGGAGGGTGGGGTGGGGGCCAGGAGCCGTATCAAAACAGAGGAGGCTGGGGGCCCAGGAGCCGTATCAAAACAGAGGAGGGTGGGGTGGGGGGCGGAGCCGTATCAAAACAGAGGAGGGTGGGGCCCAGGAGCCGTATCAAAACAGAGGAGGGTGGGGTGGGGGGGGCAGGAGCCGTATCAAAACAGAGAGGGTGGGGTGGGGGGCAGGAGCCGTATCAAAACAGAGGAGGGTGGGGTGGGGGCCCAGGAGCCGTATCAAAACAGAGGAGGGTGGGGTGGGGGCCAGGAGCCATATCAAAACAGAGGAGGTTGGGGTGGGGGCAGGAGCCGTATCAAAACAGAGGAGGGTGGGGTGGGCGGCCAGGAGCCATATCAAAACAGAGGAGGGTGGGGTGGGGGCCAGGAGCCATACCAAAACAGAGGAGGTTGGGGTGGGGGGCAGGAGCCGTATCAAAACAGAGGAGGGTGGGGTAGGGGGCCAGGAGCCGTATCAAAACAGAGGAGGGTGGGGTAGGGGCCCAGGAGCCGTATCAAAACAGAGGAGGGTGGGGTGGGGTGGGGGCGGGAGCCGTATCAAAACAGAGGAGGGTGGGGTGGGGGGCAGGAGTCGTATCAAAACAGAGGAGGGTGGGGTGGGGGCCAGGAGCCGTATCAAAACAGAGGAGGGTGGGGTGGGTGCCAGGAGCCGTATCAAAACAGAGGAGGGTGGGGTGGGGGGGGGCAGGAGCCGTATCAAAACAGACGAGGGTGGGGTGGGGGGCAGGAGCCGTGAGGAGGGTGGGGTGGGGGCCCAGGAGCCATATCAAAACAGAGGAGGGTGGGGAGGCGGGAGCCGTATCAAAACAGAGTAGGTTGGGGTGGGCGGCCAGGAGCCATATCAAAACAGAGGAGGGTGGGGTGGGGGCCAGGAGCCATATCAAAACAGAGGAGGTTGGGGTGGGGGGCAGGAGCCGTATCAAAACAGAGGAGGGTGGGGTGGGGGCCAGGAGCCGTATCAAAACAGAGGAGGGTGGGGTAGGAGGCCAGGAGCCGTATCAAAACAGAGGAGGGTGGGGTAGGGGCCCAGGAGCCATATCAAAACAGAGGAGGGTGGGGTGGGGGGCGGGAGCCTTATCAAAACAGAGGAGGGTGGGGTGGGGGGCGGAGCCTTATCAAAACAGAGGAGGGTGGGGTGGGGGCCAGGAGCCGTATCAAAACAGAGGAGGGTGGGGTGGGGTGGGGGCGGGAGCCGTATCAAAACGGTGGGGTGGGGGCCAGGAATCAAAACAGAGGAGGGTGGGGTGGGGGCCAGGAGCCGTATCAAAACAGAGGAGGGTGGGGTGGGGGCCAGGAGCCGTATCAAAACAGAGGAGGGTGGGGTGGGGGCGGGAGCCGTATCAAAACAGAGGAGGGTGGGGCCCAGGAGCCGTATCAAAACAGAGGAGGGTGGGGTGGGGGGGGCAGGAGCCGTATCAAAACAGACGAGGGTGGGGTGGGGGGGGCAGGAACCGTATCAAAACAGAGGAGGGTGGGGTGGGGGCCCAGGAGCCGTATCAAAACAGAGGAGGGTGGGGTGGGGGCCAGGAGCCATATCAAAACAGAGGAGGTTGGGGTGGGGGGCAGGAGCCGTATCAAAACAGAGGAGGGTGGGGTGGGCGGCCAGGAGCCATATCAAAACAGAGGAGGGTGGGGTGGGGGCCAGGAGCCATACCAAAACAGAGGAGGTTGGGGTGGGGGCAGGAGCCGTATCAAAACAGAGGAGGGTGGGGTAGGGGGCCAGGAGCCGTATCAAAACAGAGGAGGGTGGGGTAGGGGCCCAGGAGCCGTATCAAAACAGAGGAGGGTGGGGTGGGGTGGGGGCGGGAGCCGTATCAAAACAGAGGAGGGTGGGGTGGGGGGCAGGAGTCGTATCAAAACAGAGGAGGGTGGGGTGGGGGCCAGGAGCCGTATCAAAACAGAGGAGGGTGGGGTGGGGGCCAGGAGCCGTATCAAAACAGAGGAGGGTGGGGTGGGGGGGGGGGGAGCCGTATCAAAACAGACGGGGTGGGGTGGGGGGCCAGGAGCCGTATCAAAACAGAGGAGGGTGGGGTGGGGGCCCAGGAGGGGAGGGTGGGGAGGCGGGAGCCGTATCAAAACAGAGGAGGTTGGGGTGGGCGGCCAGGAGCCATATCAAAACAGAGGAGGGTGGGGTGGGGGCCAGGAGCCATATCAAAACAGAGGAGGTTGGGGTGGGGGGCAGGAGCCGTATCAAAACAGAGGAGGGTGGGGTGGGGGGCCAGGAGCCGTATCAAAACAGAGGAGGGTGGGGTAGGAGGCCAGGAGCCGTATCAAAACAGAGGAGGGTGGGTAGGGGCCCAGGAGCCATATCAAAACAGAGGAGGGTGGGGGGGGGGGGCGGGAGCCTTATCAAAACAGAGGAGGGTGGGGTGGGGGGGGCGGGAGCCTTATCAAAACAGAGGAGGGTGGGGTGGGGGCAGGAGCCGTATCAAAACAGAGGAGGGTGGGGTGGGGTGGGGGCGGGAGCCGTATCAAACGGTGGGGTGGGGGCCAGGAGCCGTATCAAAACAGAGGAGGGTGGGGTTGGGGGCAGGAGCCGTATCAAAACAGAGGAGGGTGGGGTGGTGGGCCAGGAGCCGTATCAAAACAGAGGAGGGTGGGGTGGGGGCCAGGAGCCATATCAAAACAGAGGAGGGTGGGGTGGGGTGGGGGCCAGGAGCCATATCAAAACAGAAGAGGGTGGTGCCAGGAGCCGTATCAAAACAGAGGAGGGTGGGGTGGGGGCCAGGAGCCGTATCAAAACAGAGGAGGGTGGGGTGGGGTGGGGGCCAGGAGCCATATCAAAACAGAAGAGGGTGGTGCCAGGAGCCGTATCAAAACAGAGGAGGGTGGGGTGGGGGCCAGGAGCCGTATCAAAACAGACGAGGGTGGGGTGGGGGCCAGGAGCCGTATCAAAACAGAGGAGGGTGGGGTGGGGGGCGGGAGCCGTATCAAAACAGAGGAGGGTGGGGGCCAGGAGCCGTATCAAAACAGAGGAGGGTGGGGTGGGGTGGGGTGGGGGGGGGGCAGGAGCCGTATCAAAACAGACGATGGTGGGGTGGGGGGCAGGAGCCGTATCAAAACAGAGGAGGGTGGGGTGGGGGCCAGGAGCCGTATCAAAACAGACGAGGTTGGGGTGGGGGCCAGGAGCCGTATCAAAACAGAGGAGGGTGGGGTGGGGGGCGGGAGCCGTGAGGAGGGTGGGGGCCAGGAGCCGTATCAAAACAGAGGAGGGTGGGGTGGGGTGGGGTGGGGGGGCAAGAGCCGTATCAAAACAGACGATGGTGGGGTGGGGGCAGGAGCCGTATCAAAACAGAGGAGGTTGGGGTGGGGGCCAGGAGCCATATCAAAACAGAGGAGGGTGGGGTGGGGGGCGGGGCGGGAGCCAAAACAGAGGAGGGTAGGAGCCGTATCAAAACAGAGGAGGGTGGGGTGGGGTGAGGGGGGTGGGGTGGGGGCCAGGAGCCGTATCAAAACAGAGGAGGGTGGGGTGGGGGGGGGAGCCGTATTAAAACAGAGGAGGGTGGGGCCCAGGAGCCGTATCAAAACAGAGGAGGGTGGGGTGGGGTGGGGGCCAGGAGCCGTATCAAAACAGAGGAGGGTGGGGTGGGGGGCCAGGAGCCATTTCAAAACAGAGGAGGGTGGGGAGGCGGGAGCCATATCAAAACAGAGGAGGTTGGGGTGGGGGCCAGGAGCCATATCAAAACAGAGGAGGGTGGGGTGGGGCCAGGAGCCATATCAAAACAGAGGAGGTTGGGGTGGGGGCCAGGAGCCGTATCAAAACAGAGGAGGGTGGGGTGGGGGCCAGGAGCCGTATCAAAACAGAGGAGGGTGGGGTGGGGGCCAGGAGCCATATCAAAACAGAGGAGGGTGTGGTGGGGTGGGGTGGGGGCCTGGAGCCATATCAAAACAGAAGAGGGTGGGGCCAGGAGCCGTATCAAAACAGACGAGGGTGGGGTGGGGGCCGGGAGCCGTATCAAAACAGAGGAGGGTGGGGTGGGGGGCGGGAGCCGTATCAAAACAGAGGAGGGTGGGGTCCAGGAGCCGTATCAAAACAGAGGAGGGTGGGGTCCAGGAGCCGTATCAAAACAGAGGAGGGTGGGGTGGGGTGGGGGCCAGGAGCCGTATCAAAACAGACGAGGGTGGGGTGGGGGCCAGGAGCCGTATCAAAACAGAGGAGGGTGGGGTGGGGGGGCCAGGAGCCATATCAAAACAGAAGAGGGCGGGGTGGGGGGCAGGAGCTGTATCAAAACAGAGGAGGGTGGGGTGGGGGGGAGCTGTATCATAACAGACGAGGGTGGGGGCATGAGCTGTATTAAAACAGAGGAGGGGCCAGGAGTGGGCCAGGAGCCATATCAAAACAGAGGAGGGTGGGTTGCTTGTGTGGGCGGGTGTCTCTGATGGGGGAGGTGCTTGCTGGTTGTGGTGGTTGTGGTGTTCTCTGGAAACTGTGAGGCGAGAGAAGAGAGGAGACAGACAGGGGAGAAAACAGGAAGCCAAGGGGTCCATATGAAAGATGAGTTGCTAAAATGATGCCGTAAATCAGTATTTTTCTCTTTCTCTATCTCTCCTCGCTCTCTCTCTGTATTATTCCTATTCTCTCTTCCACCTCCATTTTCTCCTTCTCTCCTAGGGCTGTAGCGTATGCATAATACCGTTGTGTATTCGCAGTACCTTTGCTGCTGGCTTTTTGGACACTTGTTTGTTCCTCATGAATAAATGCTCCCCCCATCTCTCTCCTATCAGTCCCATTAGATTCTGCTCCCCCCTCTCCCTGCCAGAGCCAGACTATTGTGAGAGCCCGCCAACACCCCCTCAGACCCCCTCCTCTAGCGAGTACTGAAAGCAAAGGCTGAGGGATTTCTAGTTGGAAGGCACAGGGCAGTCCTTTAATTTAGAGGGGGACTCTCTGGATTTGTCCGCTGGGCTAGCGGTCCCTGATGGAGGCTGTTTACACGTGGTCTGGGTTTTGTAAAGCCGCGCTTGGTTTAGGTTGGCCACTTGGCCTGGCAGGATTGGGGGTCGGGCCTACAGAAGTAGGATCTTAATTTGAGCAGCAAATTAAAATAATCCTGTAGCAACAAGAAATGTGAATTATTACACACAAAAAAAAATATAAACGCAACATGTAAAGTGGATTATATGCAGTGCATTTGGAAAGTATTCAGACCCCTTGACTTTTTCCACATTTTGTTACTTTATAGCCTTATTCTAAAATGTATTAAATACAATTTTTGCCTCATCAATACCTTATAATGACAAAGCAAAAAACAGGTTTTTAGAAATGTTTGCAAATGTTTTAAACATTTTAAAAACAGACATGCCTTATTTACATAAGTATTCAGACCCTTTGCTGTGAGACTTCAGGTGCATCCTGTTTCTATTGATCATCCTTGAGATGTTTCTACAACTTGATTGGAGTCCACATGTGGTAAATGTAATTGATTGGACAGGATTTGGAGAGCCACACACCTCTCTATATAGGGTCCCACAGTTGACAGTGCATGTCAGAGCAGTGGCCCCGCCAGTGCCCGGGTATTGTGTATAGATTGATGAGTAACAAAATGTGGAAAAAGTCAAGGGGCCTGAATACTTTTTGAATGCACTGTATGTCGATTATAAATGTGGATTATAATTGATGGACATTTTTGTAGGGGGTAATACATTTTTCATAAGGGAAAATCAAGTCTGAAATTTAATAGTGGAAATTAAGAACTTCATAAGCCTCTTTGAACCTCAAATACACGACCAGTTTTAAATGTCCTGCATTGCAGGAACGTTCTCCTGCAACACAGTGATCAAATTAAGGTCCTTCATCTTTATATTGTTCTCTGGATGATTTACATGGCTCCGTGCTCCAGCTCCCTATAGTATGTCAGCTCCTCAGGTCCTCCCAAAGAACCACAGTGTCTGTCTAATGAAAAGAGCCCTATCTCTCTCCTATACGCTCTACTCTCTCTCTCTCCACTCAGCTCTCTGCTTGTACAGCCATATCAGAGGTCCCCAGCTCAAATATAGTTTTACATCAGAGCCGGGGCCTTTTCTTTTCGTGGTCGATATCATTTCCGCCCGCAGAGCTTTTTTCTCCGAGCCTCCATCTTCAGCTGGATCAATACCTCCCTAATCCCCAGCCCTTGGTCTGACCCCTGGTAATCACCTGACTTCCCATGCAGCCCCCAGGCAAGGTCAAGGGTCAAATGGCTGTATAGATCTGAGCCTTTGATCAAATCAGAGTGCCCGGTGGTGCACTCACATGCAGGTGCCAGGAAGGGTCAAGAGGAACTACTTTATATATCTTTGTTTTCTCTTCTCAAAGGTTGAGAAGGTTGAACGGTGGTGACAATGTTAGTCGAGTTGTGTAAAGGGTAGAAGCCCAGTGTTAGAGACCATGAACCCTGTGGTGCCGGTAGACTATTTACAGTGGGAAAACATAACCACTGGCCTCTCTCTTCCTCTCTATTCAAAAAATGAAAATGTTTTGTTTGCTCCAGCTTTGGTTTACAGCAACTCAAGGCATTGTGCACTCTTCCGTAGAGAGGTTTATTTGTTGCATTTTCCCCTTGTTTGTTATGCAATCAGAATAATCTCGGCGTCCTCTCGACCCCCCAGCCTCTACGATGACTCATCATCATGTTGAGACTGAGAGGGGCATGCAAGAAGCATCACCTCCATGAATTATGGATGTCTGAATCCTGTAGGAAGAAGTGCTTAACATGCTCTGTGGTGCTCTGTGATACCATGGAGACCTCCCGGGTTGCTGCTAACAACATGCCTGGTGGTTGGTGTCCTGGGGCACTAGGAGCGGTGGCAGAGGCAGGGTACCCCAGCAGGAACAATATCTGCATCCTAAATGGCACCCAATTCCCTTTATAGTGCAATACTTTTGACCAGGGTCAAAAGTAATGCATTATTAAGGGAATATAGTGACATTTGGGACGCACAAAATATATCACACACCTCATCTCCGGAGCCACAGGAGGGAAATTGAGGTGGAGGAAATTGTGGTTGTTTCATGCGTAAAGCTACCATTGGATCCCAATGTATCTGGATGAGCCATTAGGCCAACACAGAGTGCCTCTGAGATCTCAAACAGTATGGAGTCTGTGCTTTTCACCACGCCCTCCAATAATAAACCACAATGGCCATTTAAGACACTGTCTGAGGAGAACTGGCCCTGGGTTTAGACCATTCTCTCTGACAACATGAAGATGCCCAACTGTCTCACCCTTTTGGCTTTTCAACCGTATATATGAGGTCTTATCATAATCTGTGGGTGGTTAAGTATTTCTGAGACTATTTTTGTTTGGCTGAGGCACAAATATTGATAGTTTCAGTATAACCTCACAGTTACATTTTTGGAGAGAAAGCTGACAGTGAAATTTATGCACTACAAGCCTCCATTCTTGTTTTGCTTCCTTGTGGATATCACACAGCCAGGGTGGCCCCAATCAGTATTCAGGCAGACAGCCCCCAGCAGACATTGATGCTGTGCCAGTATTTATGTTGCCGGGCAAGTTTCTCCCTCTCGTTCCAAGGCAAATTCATTGCAAGTCTCTTCAGAATGTGACAGGTGGAACTGTGTGATTAATTTGGGCAGTCGTTTTTAATGTGCTCCGGGATGCGCAACTCTTATTGTCTTCCCCCCCACACACGTCTATTACGAAATCTGCCAGAAAAATGTCAGGAATAATCATCCGGTTGGTTCCACCCCTGTCTCCTGTCTCGTCCTCAGCCCTGCTGCTTCATTCCAGGTCTGAGATATGAGGTTGTCATGGGGCTAGCCTAGCACTAAGACCCAGTCTGGACTGCTGTTTCTCTGTCTGAATAAATCTCCAGCTCCAAACGTGTTGAAAGCTGCGTAAATGTCAAAACCATGCATTTTTTGGTGTGGAGGAGAGGAGAGGGATGGGGAGGCTGGGGGAGAGGAGAAGGATGGGGAGGCTGGGGGAGAGGAGAAGGATGGGGAGGCTGGGGGTGAGGAAGGGGTAGGGGGGCAGAGAGACTGAACCATCCCGTAAAGCTAGT
Organism: Oncorhynchus tshawytscha; assembly: GCF_018296145.1. Classification (NCBI taxonomy): domain Eukaryota; kingdom Metazoa; phylum Chordata; class Actinopteri; order Salmoniformes; family Salmonidae; genus Oncorhynchus; species Oncorhynchus tshawytscha. The sequence continues at coordinate 22,711,436 of NC_056440.1, read as the reverse complement.
CCCTGGTTACATGCAGTTGCCAGGTGCAGATGTTGCTGCTCACTCTGCCTGCCTCCAAACCGGTAGCCAGGTATTCTCTCTCTTCTCTCCTTTTTTTTTGTTGGATGGGGGTTGTTTTTGAATATCCATGAGAGGGCAAACCTACTGGGGCCTTGCTCCTGTCAGGGAACTTTGTGAGCAACATATCTCTCGGCTTTTAACAATGTCCCCTCTGACTGGTCCAGCCTGCCGTCATGCTGTTGGTGTGTTTGTGGTTTTGCATTTTCACCATTTGGCTAATGTGTTCCCTCTTCTCGCTTGGCCCTAGCTGGCTACTACAGTACAGAGGATGTTCTCTCAGTTCAACAGTGAGGGAAGGACGAGTGCTGCTCTACCCAGCCACTTTACAACCATATTGTTCAGGATGGCATTGGCCCAATTAGAGCTGTCCCCGACAACAACAAAAAATCTTGGTCGGCCGAGAGTCGTCTGTTCTTTAAAATGTGTATTTTTCCATTTATAGACAGACACACCCTATGTTTGAATAAAATCAACTATATATAGGCTACAGTACTTTGCCTGATTCTTTAAGTACTGCAATTAAAAAGTATGACACACAAATTACTAAGGAGGGAGACAGAGATCAATATAGCCTAACCAGTTAAAAAGAACTGTTCCCGACCCGAACCACCCCCTCCCGCTGCTGCTGGCCTTTGCAGATTCTGACATTATGCTCCAGAAGTTGCCGGTTATAGAAGTTGCCGGTTATAGGCCACACCAGTGGTCGGCAACCTTTTCCATTTGGAGTGCCAAGTTATCCTACCATTTCTACTGATCTGCGTACGATTTACAAATGCACATTTTCATGGAACAGTTTTATTTCATTTATAAAAAATTCTTCATATCTCAAAATCAATTTCATGTGGTTAATCAACATTCTATCTAAATGAAAATGATAGAAATCTGAAAGTAACTTCTATTGCCAATATGTAAAAATAGCCTACACAGCCAACAAATAATAACATTGCAGTCCACAGGTAGAAAATATCCTGATAAAAATAAATATCCTATGAATCACATTGGCTATACATACAAGGAACTTGAAACATTGTATGAACTATTAACTTGAGTTTCCTGTGGGCCAGTGAGTTCCGGACTGACGGACAGACAGACACAGCTGCAGGGTATTTGCACAAGGCATAATAAGTCATCAGGAAGGTCTTTTTTATGCCATTTACACAGGATGAGAGCATGACATTTTTTTCGATTTCATGCTGAGTAGTTATCAAAAGGGAGAGAGCTGGAAAGATGTTTCAAATAGGCTACGTTGAGGAACTATTGTCATTCTCTATGGATGTAAAAACAGACTTAGTTTACTTGCTTTGAGAAGCTCCACAGTGAGTTAAGACATTCAGAAATAGTATCAGAACCCCAAATGGGCACATTTTTTAATCCTACATTTGTGCATCGGTCAGGTAGTCTAGTTACATGCATAATCAGGTGTGTGTCCTTACTCAACTTTGACAGGAGCGCTCCAAACAAAAGACAATGAATAAATTGACAACTCATAAATGGAATGAAATAAACCAATGCTTTTTTGTGTACCCTAGATTTTTGTTTCGACTCCTACAATGACAACGGTAAGACTGTTATAACAATATATTGAATGCATTAACAGAAATTACCATAACCAAACAAACATTGTAGATGACAAATGATGGTAATTATTGGTAAATGTACTACTGGTGATGCTTGTGTGCCATCCCCGTGGCCTTCACAATGGATTAGTCCACTCAGACAGGCGTGAATCAGACAGGTGTCTCTTGTCCCACAGTTGTGTCAAGTTGGCTGGATGTGCTTTGGGTGGTGGACCATTCTTGATTCACACTGGAACCTGTTGAGCGTGAAAAACACAACAGTGTTGCAGTTCTTGACACATACCGGTGCGCCTGGCACATACTACCATACCCCATTTAAAAGCACTTCACCCTCGGAATGGTACACATACACAAACCATAATACACAAACCATGTGTCTCAAGGCTTAACAATCCTCCTTTAACCCGTCTCCTCCTCTTCATCTACGCTGATTGAAGTGGATTTAACAGGTGACATCAATAAGGGTTCACATCTTTCGCCTGGATTCACCTGGTCAGACTATGTCATGGAAAGAGCAGGTGTTCTTAATGTTTTGTACACTCAGTGTAGACTCAGCAAAGGCCTATAATACTATGTAGTAATAGACTGGAGCCATGCTAGCCAAACACCTCCCTGATAGAACCCCTCCATCTCCTCTATGTTTTTAGTGTTTTGTTCTCACTTTTCACTTGCCTCTCCTACCCAAGTGAGAACACCTTTCCAGAAAAATCACATGATTTCACATGAACTCTCACATGCGAAATCATGTGAAAACAGGTGTTTTTTGAACAGTTCACATGTTTTCATATGCATTTTCATCTTATCACATGTTGCTTTAAACATTGTCACATGTTATCACATTAACGTCACATTAGATCATGTGTTTTATCCATAAGGGTAACTCCATCCTTTACAGTCTGCTGCAGGAGATGTTTCTTAACGGTTTGGCTGTGGGGGGATGAGAGCTCTGCTTTGCTATTTTCCTATTATTTTCCTCCTTATCCTTCTCCTACTATCTAGTCCTCTGTGGCCTCCTCATCCTCTACTCGCATTCTCATCCTCAGTGAGACCATCCTGCAGGTCTGCGCTTGGGCATTTCAGCTGCAGCCAGAATCCTCCTATTCTGTTCATCTCCAATGCCCATGCAGGTTTTTAGCTCGGCTCCAACAATAACAGTGGGAACCAGCATTACTGTGTGAGGCGCCCGGCTGTTGTGGTGCACACTAAGAACACATTTCTCCCAGGTCCCTGGGTATGACCTCAAACCAGGATCTATTTACTTCCAGGCTCATTGTCGACAGGAAAATCAAGCAAGGAGAAAGGCTGGTGTTTTTTGTTTTGTTTTAAAAATGACTGAGTGGTAAGAGAAAGACAAATGTTGCTTCATTACAGGTTGTGCTGAGCCAGTAACAGGCTCATCTATGTAGAAATATGTGACAATCAATTTGCTGAAAACCCCCGGCGCTGAATGGGAGAGTGATTGACAGGGGGCCTAAGCCACTTGTAGTTCTGTAATGCCCTGTACCTTTAATGAATGTATTTTGACAAGTAAAGCCCTGGAATTATGGTTTGTAAACATTCCCCTGAGAATGTCTTTCTCTAATCCTGAACTCACTCTCACACGCATGCACATGCACGCGTACATACATAGACACGTGCACACACACATACACACATAATTGATTGTACACAATGGAACATTCACATAGGCTTTGTGTTGTAAAATGACATTCTAATGTCAAGGCCTTTTGATTATCCTATCTTTCCCTCTCTTTCTGTTTCTCTTTCCTTCTGTTTCTGTTTCTCTCAGAATCACTCTTTCTCTTTCTCTCTCTGAATCTCTTTCTCTCTCTCTCTGTATCTCTTTCTCTCTCTGAATCTCTCTTTCTCTCTCTGAATCTCTCTTTCTCTCTCTGAATCCCTCTTTCTTTCTCTCTCTGAATCTCTTTCTCTCTGAATGTCTCTTTCTCTCTCTGAATCTCTCTGTTTGTTTCTTTCTCTGTTTCTGTTTCCCTCTCTGAATCGCTCTTTCTGTTTCTCTTTCTCTCACTCTCTCTCTTTCACTCACTGCCTCTGAAGAGCATCAACGACTTTGATTAGTTCTAGAAAGGAAATCAATGCATTAATAATTATGTCCCCTCTTTTTTATCGATCTGACCTCCAGTTTAAATGTCTCAGCTCCCCTTCTCCTGTAAGAATGGTTCAATATGGGAGTTTAGGAGTTCACCATGGCCTTAAGATGTTATATAGACAGATATAACAACCACACACACACACAGTCACTCATGTCATGTTGAGCCACAGAATCTCTTGACTTACCTCTGTCCCCAGTCAGGAGAAGTCTTCTGAATGAGATGATTTAAGGGCTGTGTAGCTCTCTGGAGAGATCTTGGCCTCTGGGCGGTAGCATACCTGGGTTCAAATACTATTTGAAATGATGTGAAAAAATTGAGCTGGGCTTGATTGAGTTTGCCAGGGGCAATAGAACCAATAGAGCCGTCACAAAAGTGCAAACACACCAATCTAGCACTCCAGGCAGGCTAAAGCAAACGCTAAACATTTTTGATAGATTTGGAATAGTATTTGAATCCAGGTCTGGACTGTAGTGCTGATTGCTCCGCGTTACTTAATTCTACATTTAGACCCACCATGCTACAACACAATGGGCCGCTGTGTCTCCTTTGACCCAACGTCTCCCTTTGTGCCGGAGCTCTGAAAAGCAGTTAAACCAAATAAAGAGGGGCACTTAAATATGTTGCCACAGAAACTTAATTGACAGATTGAAGCCAGGCAGGCAGTGTTTTTCAGGGGGCCTTCTCTTCTCTATGGCTCTTTGCGTGAATAGCTTTTTTCTTTTCTCCCTGGCTCCCCCACTGTGAGGTCCAGGAGGTCTCACCAACCGGTCCACTCCTATTTCCACAACTTCACTTCCCATTGTAGTGTGAGAGGGGCGGCCTGGACGAACATTTATTCACTTTAAACACCTAATGAACGTGAGAAACGGAAGTAGAGAAGAAATGAGAGAAGAGCTTCTGTGCCTTGTAAAGGAATGCTAGTCATGCAGGACACAGGTGGCTATAGAGGTTGTGGCATTCTACAGAATTAGGATCTTAGTTTTATCACTTTTGGTGATGAGAATTTTCCTGCACATTAGGAAATGCAGATGAGCTTCATAATTGACATAAATACCCTGAAAACCCGTTCTAACACACAGTTATATTAACAATATTGCACTTTTCATGTAGCCTAATTTTGGCCAGCTTAACCACTGATCAAACAACATTATGGACTAAATGTTCAAATCCTGTTGCTGCAGGATTATATTGCTGTGACAATACTGATCTAATTAAGATCCATACCATACCTATATACAGTATACTACATCTGTATAAACCATATGCAGTATACTATACCATAATTGCACATTTGCATTTTAAAACTTGTAGTCCTTTTCAGAATCAGACGTGAAATGCATTAATGTTAGCATACTAATGAAAAATGTAGTTTATAGGATATTATGATCTAATGATGTGTGGAAAGCACAAATGATAAATTCACATCCTAATCAAAATAATAATGGACAAGTTTCTGTTGAATGAAAAACCTTTATACTCTATAACACTGCTTATTATTCTTCTGGGTTTTTTTTCAACCTTTTGTAAACCATTGTATTTGCACAGAAAACTCCAGAGTAGTGTTATTGTATTATATTGTGTACTGCTTTTAAACCTTGAAAACTCTCAAACGCCACACTTTTCTCCCTTCATCTTCCCTTGTTTGTGTTGAAAGCTGTCACTGAACAATAAGTCACGTAAAAATAACATATGCACTGATTATGAGTTTGTTGGTGGTGGTGGTTGGGGAAAGGGGGATAAAATGAATAATTCCTTATGTTTTCCTTTCTCTTCCCTTGTAGTGTGACAGCGAGAGTGACGTTGATGACAAGGTAAGACTTTTTTCTGTTTATTTTCCCCACCACATGAAGTGTACGTGAGGAGTTGTGAATAACACATGTTGGGTTCCTGACTGAAGAAGAAGAAACAGCCTTCGGTTAAAGGGAAGAGGAGAATAACAGACTACTAGATGAGGATGAGTAGGAAAGAAACTGACAAGGAACACAGCTCAGTAAGGTATATATTTGCACTGTTAGTTTTTCACAACGCAAATGATAACGCTGCTTTTATAGGAGTAAGATAATGTTGCATCGTTTCAACTCCTTAAACCTGTTAATGACACCCTCAGCATGTGCACAACGTTTATCACATTTTACATACAGTACAACAATGTGATACAGAGAAGAACCTGCTTTTAGAATATAGATCATAAATCGCAAACAGTGCATTCTGAAAGTATTCAGACCCCTTGACTTGGTTCACATTTTGTTTTACATTACAGCCGTATTCTAGAATGGATTAGATCTTTTTTTCTCAGCAATCTACACGCAATAATCCATAATAACAAAGCAAAACAATGTTTTTGAAATATCACATTTACAACTATTCAGTCTTTACTCAGTACTTTGTTGAAGCACCTTTGGCAGTGATTAAAGCCAAGAGTCTTCCTGGGTATGACGTTACACGCTTGGCACACCTGTATTTGGGGAGTTTCTCCCATTCTTCTCTGCAGATCCTCTCAAACCCTGTCAGGTTGGATAGGGAACGTCGCTGCACAGCTACTTTCAGGTCTCTCCAGAGATTTTCAATCGGGTTCAAGTCCTGGCTCTGGCTGGACCACAAGAACATTCAGAGACTTGTTCCGAAGCCACTCCTGTGTTGTCTTGGCTGTGTGCTTAGGGTCATTGTACCTGTTGGAAGGTGAACCTTCAACTCAGTCTGAGGTCCTGAGCGCTCTGGAGTAGGTTTTCTTCGAGGATCTCTCTGTACTTTGCTAAGTTCATCTTTCCCTCGATCCTGACTAGTCTCCCAGTCCTTGCCGCTGAAAAACATCCCCACAGCATGATGATGCCACCACCGAGCTTCCCCAGTAGGGCTGGTGCCAGGCTTCCTCCAGACGTGAACCTTGGCATTCAGGCCAAAAAGTTCAATCTTGGTTTCATCAGACCAGAGAATCTTGTTTCTCATTGTCTGAAAGTCTTTTAGGTGCCTTTTGGCATACTCCAAGGCTGTCATGTGTCTATTACTGAGGAGTGGCATCTGTCTGGCCACTCTACCATAAAGGACTGATTGGGGGAGTGCTGCAGAGATGGTTGTCCTTCTGGAAGGTTCTCCCATCTCCACAGTGGAACTCTGGAGCTCTGTCAGAGTGACCATCTGGTTCTTGGTCACCTCCCTGACCAAGGCCCTTCTCCCATGATTGCTCAGTTTGGCCTGTAGGCCAGCTCTAGGAAGAGTCTTGGTGGTTCCAAACTTCTTCCATTTAAGAATGAGGGAGGCCTCTGTGTTCTTGGGGACCTTCAATGCTGCAGAATGTTTTAGTACACTTCCCCAGATCTGTGTCTCAACACAATCCTCTCTCGGAGTTCTACGGGAAATTCCTTCGACCTCATGGCTTGGTTTTTGCTCTGACATGCACTGTCAACTGTGGGACCTTATATAGACAGGTGTGTGCCTTTCCAAATCATGTCCAATCAATTGAATTTACCACAAGTGGACTCCAATCAAGTTGTAGAAACATCTCAAGGATGATCAATGGAAACAGGATGCACCTGAGCTCAATTTCGAGTCTGAGGTCCTGAGCAAAGGGTATGAATGTTTATGTAAATAAGGTATTCCTGTTTTTTCTTATAATACATGTGCAAAAAAAAATATTATAAAATTGTGATTATGGGGTATCGTGTGTGATTATGGGGTATCGTGTGTGATTATGGGGTATCGTGTGTGATTATGGGGTATCGTGTGTGGATTGATGAGGATTGTTATTTTTGTAATCTATTTTAGAATAATGCTATAAAAATTCAAAGGGTCTGAATACTTTCCCAATGCACTGTATATCACACTTTTATGTAGGTTTGAACATCATATTCAAATTCATTTCATGCATGAAAATACACTACTGCTGTCCCTAATATCCTAGTGATCGCATTGCAACTTGTATCACAGTCTTTATGTTGTTAAATGGCAGATTTCCAAGTTGCCATCAGTTAGAAATCATTTGTCAGTCTGTTTGACAGCTGTTGGTGAGTGCCTATAGAGTATTTGTAGTAATACCAATTTCACAACTGAACACTTGTTTATCTACGTCTTATGGGGTGGCTGGCTCCTTCATCTATGGCTGCTACCAGCACCAGCACCACCAGCCAATCCACCATGAACCTCCAATGGGAGCCTCACACATCTTAATTCCCCCGCAGTTTAGCAATTACCCCCTGGTAAATGAATGAGATAGCATGTCTAATCTCCTGTAAGCTTAGCTCCCAGTTCTGTGGAAATGTCTGCGGCTCTGCTCACCCTATAAATAATACATTGATAGCAGCAGCATCATTTGCATTAACTGTAGCTTTGGCAAGTAAATAGGCTTTTATCTCTTCATTGAAACAAAAAGTGAGTGAGTGAGTCAGGGAAGAGAAGGGGAGCCTCTCTCTCACCCGTCAGTTTGACATGACAGGAAGTGGGGTTTTCAGGGTATGTCAGTTTCCATACAGCTCCCTTGCATCACTATGGTGGAGGAGGAGGGGGGGAAGGGGAGGGGGAGGAACTACCCTACAGACAGAATATCCCCACTCCGTGTCCTCAGGTAAACCCGCCCACCCCCCCTGCTGTTCTGTGTCCATACCCACCCTCCCTCCCGCTGTTCTATGTCCATACCCCACCTCCTACCCCTGCACCTGCCACATGTAACGTTCATTGCTAATTTGCTGAATGGGAAATAGGAATGTCATATGGTTTATGCTGGTGGATTGCATTAACTACGTAGGTGTTGTTCACAACTTGTGAAAGCAATTGCAGAATTGCTGCAGATTCTGTGTGTTTTCTCTCTCTCTCAATTCAATTCAAGGGGCTTTATTGACATGGGAAACACATGTTAACATTGATAAAGCAAGTCTCTCTCTCTCTCAAGGCTAATCCATCAGAATCTGGGTTTTGTGTATTTAGTGAAAGCATAGGGAATGGGGTGTGGTTGGTTCATATAAGTGCAGCAGTCTTGGGTTTGACTGGCGGTGGTTAACTTTTACCAGGCCGTCTGTCCATGGGGCTTGTGAAAAATGTGCCACCGTCCATAGAAACCAGACAGAGCTTACGCCCATCCCAATGAGGCCGTTGTGAATTCCTAAAGTGCTACTCTCTGAAAGGGCACCATATCTTTCATGTTCATTACATGTTCAACAAATCCAAGATGGCAGCATGTCAAGTCGTTTGTCTGTGACTAGTACATTTTAACCTACTAATAACCTATTTATTTATGGTTGAGTAACTTCCTTGTTGTGTAGTGCAAACTATTTTGTTTTTGCTGGTGTAAAGATCACGGGTCCTCCTCAACTCGGCACTTCATTACTTGAAGTTGACCAAAGTAACCCTATCTCTGGCTATCTCTGGCTATCTCTGGCTATCTCTGGCTATCTCTGGCTGGCCTGAGTTCCTTCTTCATCCGCGTGTCTCGTTCAAGCTGCTCCTTTTTGCTCTTCGCCTGGCTGTCAGTGGCAGCTCAACAATCCCCAACCCGTTCTCTCAATCGACCTCAACACCCAATCTACTCACACGTGCAAATACTCACATCCAGACTCATACATACACTCTGTCCCTCTCTCCCCTTACCTTCGTTGGCCTCTATTTTTTTACATTTGTCAGAGAAAATGACAATTTTTGTGGTATTGCTTTGTGCACTGACTTTACTGAACTCTGGAGAAAACTAACATTGTCACTGGGTGAGTACATTTGACAATGTGCTCTCCCGTCCATTAGACATTTTGTCTGCGGGAACTCTCTCTTTTTCACTCGGTCCACTCGTCCAAGTGCCGATGTATTTGTGGCATGATGTGAACAGTACGAACTTGTGTCACTACCAAAGTCTAATGGTTTTAAATGACTGTTTTTTATTGTCTGGAAACTCACTTGTAGAATTCGCTTGCAGTAGATCTCTTAAAGAAGAGAAGCCATGCAAGGTTATTAAACAGAGGTGCCTAGTTATTCTTATTTTGTTGATATCAGGTAACGTGCAACCTAACCCTGGCCCTGATATGCAATGTCTCCAAACCCCCTCTGATTTTAAATGTAGATCTAGTTTAGGTATGTTTCATTTAAATGTACGCAGCCTGTTGTCAAAAATTGATGGGGTTATGATTTGGGCTTAATCAACTGATGCTGATGTAATTGTGTTTTCTGAAACCTGGCTCAGCAAGTCTGTTCTTGATAAGGATATTTGTATAAATGGTTACAATGTTTATGGCACTGATCAAGTTAAGAAAGGTGGGGATGTGGCCATATACACTATGTAATGAATAAATACCTTGTAAGTGTGGCAAAGTCTGAAACTATTTGTAAACAGTTGGAATTTCTTGCTTTGAATTTTGAGGTTTCAAAGGGCCTCTCTATAACTGTGATTGGCTGTTATAGACCCCCTCTGTTCTCTATAACTGTGATTGGCTGTTATAGACCCCCCTCTGTTCTCTATAACTGTGATTGGCTGTTATAGACCCCCTCTGCTCTCTATAACTGTGATTGGCTGTTATAGACCCCCTCTGCTCTCTATAACTGTGATTGGCTGTTATAGACCCCCTCTGCTCTCTATAACTGTGATTGGCTGTTATAGACCCCCTCTGCTCTCTATAACTGTGATTGGCTGTTATAGACCCCCTCTGCTCTCTATAACTGTGATTGGCTGTTATAGACCCCCTCTGCTCTCTATAACTGTGATTGGCTGTTATAGACCCCCTCTGCTCTCTATAACTGTGATTGGCTGTTATAGACCCCCTCTGCTCTCTATAACTGTGATTGGCTGTTATAGACCCCCTCTGCTCTCTATAACTGTGATTGGCTGTTATAGACCCCCTCTGCTCTCTGTATCTGTGATTGGCTGTTATAGACCCCCTCTGCTCTCTGTATCTGTGATTGGCTGTTATAGACCCCCTCTGCTCTCTATAACTGTGATTGGCTGTTATAGACCCCCTCTGCTCTCTATAACTGTGATTGGCTGTTATTGATCCCCCTCTGCTCTCTATAACTGTGATTGGCTGTTATAGACCCCCTCTGCTCTCTCTATAACTGTGATTGGCTGTTATAGACCCCCTCTGCTCTCTATAACTGTGATTGGCTGTTATTGACCCCTGTGATTGGCTCTGCTCTCTATAACTGTGATTGGCTGTTATTGACCCCCTCTCTATAACTCTTGGCTCCCCCTCTATATAACTGTGATTGGCTGTTATTGACCCCCTCTACTCTCTATAACTGTGATTGGCTGTTATTGACCCCCTCTACTCTCTCTATAACTGTGATTGGCTGTTATAGACCCCCTCTGCTCTCTGTATCTGTGATTGGCTGTTATAGACCCCCTCTGCTCTCTGTATCTGTGATTGGCTGTTATAGACCCCCTCTGCTCTCTATAACTGTGATTGGCTGTTATTGACCTCCTCTGCTCTCTGTATCTGTGATTGGCTGTTATTGACCCCCTCTGCTCTCTGTATCTGTGATTGGCTGTTATAGACCCCCTCTGCTCTCTATAACTGTGATTGGCTGTTATAGACCCCCTCTGCTCTCTATAACTGTGATTGGCTGTTATTGACCCCCTCTGCTCTCTGTATCTGTGATTGGCTGTTATTGACCCCCTGCTCTCTATAACTGTGATTGGCTGTTATAGACCCCCTCTGCTCTCTATAACTGTGATTGGCTGTTATAGACCCCCTGCTCTGCTCTCTATAACTGTGATTGGCTGTTATAGACCCCCTCTGCTCTCTATAACTGTGATTGGCTGTTATAGACCCCCTCTGCTCTCTATAACTGTGATTGGCTGTTATTGACCCCCTCTGCTCTCTATAACTGTGATTGGCTGTTATAGACCCCCTCTGCTCTCTATAACTGTGATTGGCTGTTATAGACCCCCTCTGCTCTCTATAACTGTGATTGGCTGTTATAGACCCCCTCTGCTCTCTATAACTGTGATTGGCTGTTATTGACCCCCTCTGCTCTCTATAACTGTGATTGGCTGTTATAGACCCCCTCTCTGCTCTCTATAACTGTGATTGGCTGTTATAGACCCCCTCTGTTCTCTATAACTGTGATTGGCTGTTATTGACCCCCTCTGTTCTCTGTATCTGTGATTGGCTGTTATTGACCCCCTCTGTTCTCTATAACTGTGATTGGCTGTTATTGACCCCCTCTCTGCTCTCTATAACTGTGATTGGCTGTTATAGACCCCCTCTGCTCTCTATAACTGTGATTGGCTGTTATAGACCCCCTCTGCTCTCTATAACTGTGATTGGCTGTTATAGACCCCCTCTGCTCTCTATAACTGTGATTGGCTGTTATAGACCCCCTCTGCTCTCTATAACTGTGATTGGCTGTTATAGACCCCCTCTGTTCTCTATAACTGTGATTGGCTGTTATAGACCCCCTCTATAACTGTGATTGGCTCTCTATAACTGTGATTGGCTGTTATAGACCCCCTCTGCTCTCTATAACTGTGATTGGCTGTTATAGACCCCCTCTGCTCTCTATAACTGTGATTGGCTGTTATAGACCCCCTCTGCTCTCTATAACTGTGATTGGCTGTTATAGACCCCTCTGCTCTCTATAACTGTGATTGGCTGTTATTGACCCCCTCTGTTCTCTATAACTGTGATTGGCTGTTATAGACCCCCTCTGCTCTCTATAACTGTGATTGGCTGTTATAGACCCCCTCTGCTCTCTATAACTGTGATTGGCTGTTATAGACCCCCTCTGCTCTCTATAACTGTGATTGGCTGTTATAGACCCCCTCTGCTCTCTATAACTGTGATTGGCTGTTATAGACCCCCTCTGCTCTCTATAACTGTGATTGGCTGTTATTGACCCCCCTCTGTTCTCTATAACTGTGATTGGCTGTTATAGACCCCCCTCTGTTCTCTGTGATGCATGTTCTTCTCTAATGCACCTTATGTCTAAACTTCTTTACAGTGAAATGATCTTGATTGGTGATCTCAACTGGTGTTGGTTAAAGCCGGTGTCTGATGATTTAAAAATGTTTTGTAATTCTATGAATCTTACCCAGTTGATTATCTCACCCACCCTCCCAAATCTTAAATGCCCAGATAAATCTACGCTGATTGATTTGATATTGACAAATGTTCCACATAAATATTCTACGGTTGGTGTTTTTTGTAAAGATTTAAGTGACCATTGTGCTGTTGTTGCTGTTAGAAATACTAAGGTTCCTAAGACAAACCCACGTTTTATTCGTAAGAGAAATTTGAATTGTTTTAATGAGCAGGCTTTCTTTCATGATTTGTTTTATTTTGACTGGAGCAGATTGAGTTTATTCCTGATGCGGAAACTGCCTGGAAATTCTTTCATGATGATTTTTTCCAAATAGTAAACAAACATGCCCCATTCCGCAGGGTCAGGGTTAAAGGGCGGGATAATCCATGGTTTTATTCTGAGCTGTCTAGTATTATTCACGACCGTAATCTAGCCTGGGCTAAAGCAAGGAACTCTTGTTCTGATGCTGATTGGCTTCTTTTTAGGCAGTTACGAAACAAGTGTTATTTTCTTCTCAGGAAGGCCAAGTTTGAATATTTTATGTCTGTTACCACTGATAACCTGAATGACCCTAGAACGTTTTGGAAGGCTATTAAGTCTATGTCTGGTAACAGTAATGTTAATGAATTACCGTCATGTGTTTTGAAGGACTCTGTTGCTGTATATGACAAAACTGAAATGCTGAATTGTTTCAATAAGCACTTTGTATCATCTGGTAGGCTGTTTGAGTCAGTGTCCTCTGTCTCTACAACCCTGTGTGGATGAACCAGTGAGAGCTGGTCAAACCTTTAGCTTTTTGCCATTCTCAGTGCAGATGGTACATAAAGCCCTGAAATCCTTAGATCAGAGAAAGCCTGCAGGTCCTGATCTTTTGGATCCCTGCTTTTGAAATCTGGCAGCTGATTTCATAGCTGAACCACTTACATATCTGTTCAATCTAACCCTGGAATGTAATGAAATCTGGAAATCAGCATTTGTCCTACCACCTTTAAAAGGGGGAGATCCAACTCTTTTAAATAATTATAGGCCAATCTCAAAGCTGTCACCCCTGGTGAAAATACTTGAAACCTTTGTGAGTGAACAGCTAAAAGAGTTTTTATTTACTACCTCTATTTTATCAATGTACCAATCAGGCTTCAGTAAGAAGCATAGCACAATTACAGCAGCCATGGAGGTTTTAAATGATATCACTGAAGCCCTTGACAAAAAACAGCGCTGTGTCTCACTTTTTATTGATCTCTCTAAGGCTTTTGATACAGTTGATCATGCTATACTAAGGCAGAGATTGTCGAGTGTCGGTCTTTTAGGGGCATGCAGTTGCATGGTTTGCTAACTATCTGTCTGAAAGAACTCATTGCACTCAATTTGATGGGCTTATGTCTGTTAAATTATCTGTCTTTAATGGTGTGCCCCAAGGCTCTGTACTTGGTCCTCTCTTATTCACTATTTATATAAATGATTTAGACAAAAATGTCCAAAATGCACAACTTCATTTTTATGCCTATGATACTGTTATTTGCTGTTGTGCCTCGTCTCTTACAAAAGCTTTCCAGAACATGCAAACTGCTTTTTATACTATTCAACATACCTTGTGTCAATTGAAGCTTATCCTCAATACTGACAAAACTAAGCTAATGGTGTTTTCTAAAGCAAGAAATAGACCTCTGAACCTTTCACCTATTACTACCTGTCAGGGCAATGAGATTGAGGTTGTAACCTCATATAAATATCTTGGAATTTTAGTTGATGATGGCCTCTCTTTTAAATTGCATATTCAACAACAAAATATTGAAGCTGAAATTGGGATTTTGTTTTTAGGAATAAGGCCTGTTTTTCATTTGAAGCCAGAAGGAGGCTAGTATCAGCTACATTTATGCCTTTACTAGACTATGGGGATATTTTATATATGAATGCTTCCGCTCAGTGTTTGAGATCAATTGACACCTTTTACCATGGCACTTTGAGATGTATTTTCAACTGCAAAACCCTTACGCACCACTGCACTTTGTATACCAGGTTGTCTGGCCTTCTCTAGTCACTCATAGGCTCAGGCACTGGTATATTTTTTATTTAGAAAGCCATTTTGGGTTTACTACCTTTTTATTTGGGCATTTTTATTGTTCAGAAATGTGGTGAGTACTCTCTTCGTTCGCTGGACTTTATCCTGCTAACTGTTCCAAATGTCTGAACTGAATTTGGTAAAAGGGCTTTAATGGACTCTGCGCCATCGTCTTGGAACACCTTACAAAATACTTTTAACTGGAAGAACTTGTCCCGATTGGTATTTTTAAATCACTGATGGATGATCTTGAGACTGATTCCCTGACCTGTCAATGTTTTTAATTTGCTGTTTTTGATTTTGTTATACTCTTGTGAAATCAACGGTTTTTACTAGATTACTTGTAGTTTTTCTTGTTGTTTGTCTGTAATTTTTGTAATGACTTGGTGCTGCCTATCTTGGCCAGGACGCTCTTGAAAAAGAGATTTTAAATCTCAATGAGCCCTTCCTGGTTAAATCAAATTTAAAAATGAGCTAAAAAATAAAGTCTGTGTTTGGGTAAGGCTCCTCAGCCGTAGTAAACTGACCACTTATAGATCCAGGAAATGGAGATGACTATTACCTTCATCAGGTAGACAGAGTGGCTAAATCATCCAGAGAAAATTGCATGATGGGAGTCAGAGAGATGTGGATAAAATCTTGACAAGCAATCAGTCGAGTAAAATCACCAGTGTAAAATTGGTTTTCATGAGGGGAAAACCAACACTGTCATTTGTAATTGGCCAAACTTAGAATACCTGTGCTGTTTAATTTGCTTCATGTTAACTGTAACAGGTGCTGCCAACTCCTCCTCTTGCTCCTCTGGCTCGCAGCAAAACAATGGCTGCTTCCTTTCACTTCAGACCAGCAGCCACCTGAATGCCCGCATTGTCAGCATTGAACAGATTACATCAATTAGAATATTGCTTGCAGGTGTATCCGTTGTGTGCAATCAGTTACACTTACTGTATTCGAATACAACTGTCTGGTAGCCAGCATGATGTATGTTACCATGGTCTGGCTAGATATGGACACTTCGTAAAACCATCATATTCAAACACACAGCAGATAAGACTGCAGATGTATTCCAAATGTATTCAGTGTGTGTTTTCTTGAGATTGCTAGGTAATCTCTACTTGAGTCCTATGTTGTCAGTAGGGATGTTTATGTAGATTCACCTGCCTGGCTTTGCCTGCCCCAGAAATACATGCAATCCCAGTCCCACTCAGATTGTTTTCCTATGGCTAGTATTTCCTTCACGGAGCCTAGCTGCCATTTAAAGACGTGTGATTTTCCTCCATTATCTGAACATGATGTTTGACAATGAGAAGTATTCAAAGTCAGAAATGGTAGCCTTGACCCTGAATAACCCCAAGAACACCACAACAGAGGGGCCTGTGTGTAAACAAAACCTGCTGTACTGTCACGGGCTTTTTAGAGAAAATGAGTAGCCCATTACATTATATCATGGTCAAATGAGTCTCTCTGACTCTAATGATTAAACATTATTTATGAAAGCCAAGCCGTTCATACAAAGCATGTTACCCATTAGCCTGTTTCACACTCAAATCTGTTCCTCAATGTCACTGGTGTTTTCTATAAAGGCAATGATTCAGTGACTAAACTGAACCAGAAGGACCAATTCTACCAAATTTATGATGTTGAGTGTCTTTAAAAATGAACTTTAAAATTCAGCATATGTTGCCATCTTAAGTTATTGCATATCTAACACTACAGGACAGCTTTTCCAACTAAAATAAATTATGAAATTCGTTATGAAATTCCTGTTCTAGTAACCCATTTTATAACACTGTACATATTTCATATACATTTCAATTCCATGTAATCTATTTGGACATTGTGTGATATGATTCAAACAAACTGTTATTAGCATTGTTTATACCGTATCTTTAACAGACTATTATTTGAGCACTAGCATATCTTGTTGTGAAAACTGGAAGCACCTGTGAGGGGTGAATAATTACCTTCCCACACCCCTTTTTCTACCTTCCCTGCTCCACACACAGTTTGTCAAAGAGCCAAAATGTACAACTTTTGACGTGTGCATTTAAGCTACTTGAAGTGAAGATGGTCATTTTCTTTCACTCAAGAGGAAGATAAAAATAGGGAATTTGTCCTCCTCTCCATTTTCAAGAACTGCCCTAAGTGTCGTCCTATCGCTATTCTGCTGAGCTCGCCTGTCTGCGCTGCTGCTCCTCCAATTTCCTCTGTGTTCTTTAGCTTCTGCAAATACAACCATGGCTTTCTGTCTCTCCTCTCCATGTCTGGAATGCTAGCATTAGCCTCTAATTTGCTACTTCTCTTTACCAATCTTAGCTAACACAGTGGCTGGCTTGCCCTGTCATGGCAGCTATGGTCTCATGCTCGTTCGCCCAGTGTGGACACACAGATCATCTAATTCCATGTGGTTCTATTTGGCAGGCAGGCAGGCATTCATTCAGCAGTAACTGTATCTGTCTCCCTCTCCCTCCCTCCTCCCTCCCAGGGGACCATTACCATATCTCTGCTATATCTCTTTAATGGTTTCAATACTTGCTTGACAGGACAGCAAAGCTCTGACTTGATTGACACATGAATTCCTCCCTCCCTTATCTCCCGGCATGGGGAATGAATGGTGTATCACAAAGACAGAGCGTTTCTGAGAGCTTATCAGTAATGATTCGTCAGGTGGTATCCTCTTAGGTGATGCATCTGACGAGTGTGTCTGCTAAAGGTAACATGCACCTACATACGGAGCGCCGTGTCTATGGAAATATAGAACACAGTGATACATCACCCACAGTTCACCCCCTTCTTCTCTATTCCTCTCTCTATTCCTCTCTCTCTCTCTCTATTCCTCTCTCTCGCTCTCGCTCTTTCAGTTTTATTATCTCTTTTCCCTCTCAGGGAATTTTGTCACATTGTTGTCAATCTTGCTCTCTCTCTCTCTCTCTCCTATCACTGGCTCTGTGTTGATTTCTCCCATTTCTTTCTCTCGTGTAACAGGAAAGAAAAAGGAGTATAAAATGTATCTGCCTCTGGCTCATTCCACATCCATGCCCCCCTCTATCCCACAATCCCCGTGAGGCCGAGGTTTTCTCCCAGACTCCTCATATTCAATAACAAACAACCAACTCACCAGGGTGCTGACAGCCCTTATAGTTTTTTTACGGGGCAAAATGAACTGACTTAATGTTTCAACACAAGTGATCATCCGTCCTCATCTCCTTAATGAAATTAGATTAAGTGCACCTGGGAAAGAGCTGAGGAAGCAGAATGCCTTGCCACCTTTAATTTAAAACCAATTTGCCAGCAATATTCCCTCCAGCTCGGGATTCTTCTGAGCAGATTCAAAATGGAGGACGAATGAGATCAGACCAGAGCTGACTGGTTTAATTCCAGTCCCCACAGGCAGCTCCAAATTATAACTGACACCAGCAACATAGGCTTTAATTTGGAGATGTCATTTTTCGTCTCTTCTCTCTGCCTTTGTCTCTTCCTCTGTGATGAGCCATGTCTGACGCTGGAAAAGGCTGTGTTTTCATCAGCTGGCATCATGATGTTACTCCTGTAGCAATTACACTGGTCTGGAATCACTCTTCTGTTTCATTTATATTGGGCTGTTTGCAATGTTCTCTCTTCTCTAGTTTCTCCAGATTAAGCCTGCGGGTTTTTTCTGGTTGTCAAGAAATACATCTGTTGTACATTTAGTGCATCACAACTATGTGGTGATTTTAGATCACAGTGCATTCTTCTTTCTGACTGAATTTGAATATAAGTCGAGGTCTCCTAAGTGGCTCATTTAGAGATGAATTGTATCGTTTTAAGAGTAAGTGCTCTGCATAATACTGAAGTGTACCTGCTTAGACCTTTCCAGGATGATTTGGCTAATTGTCTGACATTTTGTGTATGAACACTTTCAGACAGGGTATAATTTCAGACAGGATATAATTTGACGAGCAGGGGAGGGGTTTAGATGGCGCGCAAATTGAGCATATACAACCCTGTGGTGTGTTGAGAAGATGGGTGATGACAGAGGGTTGCTTCAGACCCCTGCAGGGCTAGGCGTACCGACACAGCCAACTGACATCAGCAAAGCCTTCATTAGCAATACGTATCACAGTAAAAGATACGTATCACAGTAAAAGCAGTGACAGTAACATAGCAATGGAGTCACTAACCCTCCTATGGGACCCATTCCATTGGCTGAATAAGCTACACTGGATTCCTTTCTGAAGGTTACTTTGACATGAACATAATTCATGTAAACAGAAACCTGTGATTGATAAAATAACTCCACTCTATCCATTTTTCCAACCACAGAGTAGGCCCTACTTCTAACCTTATCAGAACAGCGTGTCCATGCTCTGGTGCAGTAGAGAGACAGCTAATGATCATAGTCATTCTGGAAATTTTTCTTGCCTGGATGAACTTCAAGTTTTGCTGCGTACTTGATCTCATGTTCACCACCCTTACCTGCTCCACTTTTGGATGGGGTTCTTCAAATACCAATTTCCTATCTCAGAACCAATGCCCTGTACTCTAATAGAATTGGAAGTGGAATTGTCGATAAAAATAAAAATAAATCCTCTCTGTTCCATCTCCTAGTGATACAGCTGGTTCACCTCTAAAACCAAACAGCATAGCTGTGCAGGTTTTATTTACTAAAAAAATATATATATTCTCATTTTGTAATGTGTTGACGGAGATGTGTGTTTGAAACTCAGGTAACCTCACACATACTGCGAAACTGACTTCCATTATCCAGTCCAAGCAGCCATCATGGCAGCCCATCCATTGTTTTCTTAAAGGCCTGTGTTTGAATAACAAGCCAAGTACTATAAAACATTTTCCACATCAGTAATAAAATACACATTTTGTCCATATTGGTTGCAGATGTCCTCTCGGTATAAAAAAAAAGTTTTGTGTGTTAGATTTAAGTGTTTCTGGTTCTGCTTTTACATATTGCTAAGGGACCTACTTAGGAAATGTATGCTTTCCCTACACACTTCTCAGTAGTTTGTATTCAGACTTACCATATATAGGTGTGCAGGTGTGGTTCCCTTGCACTCGTTCGGTACATTTGAATTAAACCGCTGAAAACCCTCCCACTTGCTGGCCAACAGATTTTCTTTACGCACAAAATATATTGGTGAATAAAAAAAGTGGTTTGATTCATCCTAAAGTTGCCATAATCAATTGTTCAATCCATGAAATATTGGAAGGTGAGAAAAGTGTACAATAGGGGTTGACCAGTAGTTTTATTCATCTACCCTAATAATCCTCACTAATCATGGAACTGTGTTGACAGGCTCTAGGTCTAAACTGCTAAGTATGGTCTGCGTTCCATAATGATTCAAATAGGTTACATGTTCCAAATTATTGCATTACTTGTAATAGCTTAGCCTAATATTGTATTGCTAGCGATCTTCAGGAACAACCACATTAACGTGACAGAGGAAAGTAAGGTAAACTAATAATGGAATGGAATGATGCCAAATGAAAGGAAACGAACACTAAATTCAATGACAGTACGAAACGTATGTGGGTATAACTGACGGTGGCTACCGATAGTGGCTAATATTTAACATGACACAAATTGTAGAAAATACAGTGAAAAGTCTAGAAATCAGAAATCAACTTGGTAGGTTTGGTGCTATACTGTCTTTTGTGCATGGCTACAGAAGCCTATAGCTTGGGTCTCCAAATTTCATCCAAAGTTATAAGGCCAATGTTTCATAAAATTCACTGTGGAAAAAGTGATATGTTGATATGTTTCAATTTGCTGCCATATGATGACTGGTTTCACATTTGTCTCCAGAGATCATAAGGTAAAATAGGTCTAAAACAATTTTCTTTACAATCCCCTTATCCAAACGGCTTACTCATTTACCTAGCTCTTATCAATAGCTCTTATCAAGTTGTAAATTACAGTGCATGGAGAATGGTGTTATTTTTTGTATATATATTTTTTTCTTCCACTTCTTTTCCCCAATTGGTATTTACAGTCTTGTCCTATAGCTGCAACTCCCCTACGGAATCGGCAGAGGTGAAGGTCGAGAGCCATGTGTCCTCCGAAACATGACCTTGCCAAGCTGCACACTGCTCACTTAACCCAGAAGCCAGCCACACCAATGTGTCGGAAGAAACATTGTCCGTCTGGCAACCGAAATCAGCTTGCCGGCGCCCCGTCCACCACAAGGAGTTGCTTGAGCACAAAGGGACAAGAAAATCCCGGCCAACCAAACCCTCCCCTAACCCGGACGATTGTGCGCCTCCTCATGGGTCTCCCGGTCATGGCCGGCTGTGACACAGCCTGGGATCGAATCTGGGTCTGTAGTGACGCCTCTAGCAATGCGGTGCAGTGCCTTAGACCAGTGCACCACTCAGGAGGCCGATAATGGTGTTATTTCTATAGGTTAAAACTTCTTAGGGCTACAATCCCGTTAACGGGATTTATATGACAGCAGCCAGTGAAAGTGCAGAGCGCCAAATTCAAATAACAGAAATCTCATAATTAAAATTCCTCAAACATACATGTATCTTATACCATTTTAAAGGTAATCTTGTTGTTAATCCCAGCAAAGTGTCCGATTTCAAATAGGCTTTACAGCGAAAGCACCACAAACGATTATGTTAGGTCAGAGCCAAGCCCCAGAAAAAGACAGCCATTTTTCCAGCCAAAGAGAGGGTCCCAAAAAGCACAAATAGAGATAAAATTAATCACTAACCTTTGATGATCTCCATCAGATGACACTCATAGGACTTCATGTTACACAATACATGTATGTTTTGTTCGGTAAAGTTCATATTTATATTAAAAAAACTCAGTATACATAGGCGCGTTATGTTCACTAGTTCCAAAAACATCCGGTGATATTGCAGAGAGCCACATCATTTTACAGAAATACTCATTGTACATGTCAATGAAAATACAATTGTTAGACATGGAAATATAGATACACTTCTCCTTAATGCAACCGCTGTGTCAGATTTCAAAAAAGCTTTATGGAAAAAGCAAACCATGCACTAATCTGAATACAGTTTCAGACAACAAAGCAGCCAAAAAGATATCCGCCATATTGGGTAGTCAACATTAGTCATAAATAGCATTTTAAATATTCATTTATGTCATGATGTTGCCCTCTTTGGGTACAGCGAGCACCATCCCCTGCTCTCTGCTCCTACAACCAGACTGCTGTGGTCAGAGAGAGGTCGTACATTCCTGAGGAGAGGATCTCCTCATGGCCACACAGTATAACGACAGAGTGAATTTTCATGGAGAACAAAGGAATTTCTTCCACCTCACAGAATTGGAGGTCTGAACAACATGTATGTTCCGGAGAAGGTATAAAAGATTGGTGAAGAATCCAGCTACGAACCGGTCCGTTTGTTACATTTTGGTGAGGCTCATGGGGGACAGTGCGGCCACATTACCATAACGCTGTTTATATAATAGCCTCAGATATGAGGTTTACATCTAATTGTTGTGTAAGATGAATGAGTGAGGATGATACTGTTTGTAAAATTGTGTAATGTGATTTTGGACTGTTTAATGAAGGAAACTCCAATTCCCTTTTGAGTTGAACTAAATCAGAGGACCGCCCATGAGCCCAGTTAGGGTCAGGCATCCTGGGACAGCCCCTTTTCTGCAATTCTTAATAAAACCCCAACTTTGAGAAATTCTCAGTAGACCATGTTTTTCTCCATTATGAGGGGAGAAAGGCTGCAGACCATTGCTGAATCTTTTAACTTCTCTAGGGTAGGGGGCAGCATTCGGAATTTTGGATGAAAAGCATGCCCAAATTAAACGGCCTGATACTCAGGCCCAGAAGATATGATATGCCAATAACTGGTAGATGTGGATAGAAAATACTCATAAGTTTCCAAAACTGTTAAAATAGTGTCTGTGAGTATAACAGAACTGATTTGGCAGGCGAAAATCTGAGAAAAATCCATTAAGGAAGTGTTTTTTTTGTGGTTTTGTAGTTTTCTATTCAATGCCATTACAGTATCCATTGACTTAGGACTCAATTTGCAGTTCCTATGCCTTCCACTAGATGTCAACAGTCTTTAGAAATGGTTTCAGGCTTCTATTCTTATAAATGAGGGAGTAAGACCAGTCTGAATGAGTGAACCCAGTCACAGAGCTTTTTCATGCGCGATCCCGAGAGAGTGCATTTCTTGTTTACCTTTTATATTGACGACGTTATTGTCCGGTTGAAATATTATAGATCATTTAGGCTAAAAACAACCTGAGGATTGAATATAAACATTGTTTGACCTGTTTCTATGAACTTTACGGATACAATTTGTATTTTTTTGTCTGCCTGTTTTGACTGCGTTTGAGCCTGTGGATCACTGAAGAAACGCGCAAACAAAACTGAGGTTTTTGGATATAAAGAGACTTTACGAACAAAAGGAACATTTATTGAGTAAATTAATGTCTTCTGAGTGCCACCATATGAAGATCATCAAAGGGATTAATTTTATCTCTATTTCTGAGTTTTGTAACACTTCTGCTTGGCTGGTTACTGTTTGTAATAATTTGTCAACTGGGCTATGTTCTCAAATAATCGTAAGGTATGCTTAAAATCTGACACTGTGGTTGGATTCACAAGAAGTTAATCTTTAAACCTACGTAAAATATGTTTTGTTTTCTTAATTTTTATAATGAGTATTTCTGTATTTGAATTTGGCGCTCGGCAATCTCACTGGATGTTGGCCAGATGGGACGCTAGCGTCCCACATACCCTAGAGAGGTTAACCATACCACGTTGTTAAACTCTTAGACTATCGATACCGACAGAATAAGAACAAGTCTTTGATATTAATTACTAATTTGCCTCTAGGAATTCGGTATCACTGAACGCAAAGTACAACAACCGCCGAAACATCCATTCTATAATGAATGAATGAATGTCACTCTGAACAAACCATCCTAACATCGACAGAGAGAGGATGGAAACTCTCTAACAGAATCTAACTTTTCAACAGCGATCAAGATGACACACTGAGCGTAAATATATATATTGATTGCAATTGTTCCCAAAAGATTAGCATTTCAATTGTTATAATTATCAACCCTGTAGTAACTTCTCAGCTGACCCCCACTCCACCTTTTGTTCACCAAGCCGCGATGCCAGTTTAGCCCACTAGGGCACATTCCCTCGTGACCATATTTACTTTGTTTGTTTGTGTGTGCACTTCTGTGATTGTTTAGTTAGTTAATAAATAAATTATTTAAGACAATTGATGTATGGATGACTCATAGTGAAGAGTGGGTTCGTGCAGATAACCAAAAATTTACGACGTTTGGAATGAGACTAAAGTGAGGTAAAGTAAATAATTCATTCATTCGAAGACTAATTGATGAGATATAAAATATCTGAAAAGTTATTAGGAAATTATAACTTTGTAATCTGAATATTTTCCTTGGTGCCCCGACTTCCTAGTTAATTACAGTTACATGATTAATCAGTTTAATCGTGTAATACTAATTACAGAGAATCTTTGATAAAAACTATAAGTCTTCAGTTTAATGATAGTAGACACGACACTTACCTTTGATGATCTTCATCAGAATGCACACCCAGGAATCCCAGTTCCACATTAGATGTTTGATTTGTTCGATAATGTCCATCATTTTTGTCCAAAGAGCTACTTTTGTTAGCACGTTTGGTAAACAAATCCAAAGTCATGAAGCGCATTCCCTAGTTGCAGACGAAATGTCAAAAAGTTCCGTTACTGTCTGTAGAAACATGTCAAACGACGTATGGAATCAATCTTTAGGATGTTTTTAACACAAAACTTCAATAATATTCCAACCGGAGAATTCCTTTGTCTTCAGAAAAGCAAAGGAACGCACCTACCTTTCATGTGAAATGCGTGTGACCAGTGCGTGACTCATTCCTCTCTCATTCGGTCCCACTTCACAGTAGAATCCTCAAACAAGTTTCTAAAGACGGTTGACATCTAGTGGAAGCCTTAGGAAGTGCAACAACCAATATCCCACTGTGTATTCAATAGGGGCTGGGTTGAAAATCGACCAACTTCAGATTTCCCACTTCCTGTTTGGATTTCTTCTCAGGTTTATGCCTGCCATATGAGTTCTGTTATACTCACAGACATCGTTCAAACAGTTTTAGAAACTTCAGAGTGTTTTCTATCCAATACTACTAATAATAATACTAATAATAATAATACTGAGGAGCAGGCAGTTTACTCTGGGCACCTTTCATCTAAGCTTCTCAATACTGCCCCTGCAGCCATAAGAAGTTAAAAGAAAGTCGATGTTGTTCCACTTGGAACTGACAGGTTGCTCGACGTTGTTCAGTGTTTCATTGCGCATAAAGGTGTTGGAATTCTGAGGGAATTAAGTCAAGGTCAGAATACGGCATATCTGTAGACACACCTCCGCCACACCTTCATTTCTTTGCATATAAAGGGAATTACGTTCCATTTACGCATGCTTAACTTGTGTCGGAATTCCATCCGAAGTGCCTTTTTATTCAATAAACAGCAGTGGACACTAATTACTTTCACATTTCTTTTGGCTAGAACATAGAAGGCAGACCTTGTGTTGTAAAGGAGCTCAGAACTCTTTGACTGAGCTATGTCCCAGACGTTGGCTTGTCCAGAGAAACTTCCCTAATGCAAAAGGACTTATTTTTCCTTTCCTGCAAATGGCATACAAATCAAATTAAATCGAATTTTATTGGTCACATACACATGGTTAGCAGATGTTATTGAGAGTGTAGCGAAATGCTTGTGCTTCTAGTTCCGACAGTGCAGTAATATCTAACAAGTAATATCTAACAATTCCACAACAAATATCTAATACACACAAATCTAAGTTAGGAATGGAATAAGTATCCAGCTGTATGCAATAACCCTTAAGATTTTCTGGGCTAACAATGTAAGTAATAATACATTTTTAAAAAACGAAATACTGCAAAGTTTATTAAGGACTAGAAGCGAGGCAGCCCTATCTGTCGGCACCATTTTATTCACACAATATTCCTTATTACACACAAATATAGAATTCTCCATTGTTATTAGTAATCTGTGCCATCGTGGATAATGTTTCCCTGAAGAAATTGTCCTTTTTGTCCTGGAACACATCAATGAATGGAAACCAGACCAACCCGACCCGTGGTGCTCACAAAGGAGTGTTGGAAGAGCATGAAATCCCTTAACAGACAAAGAAGCCAGTCAGCCAAGCAGCACATTGAACCTCATGTTGTTTGCTTATGTTTGATAGGGAAAATGTTTTTTTTTGCTCTATATTTTGTCTCTGTTTACCCATTGGTTTCTCTAACAACACTTGGTTTCCCTAACTTCTGTTGGACTCTGTGACCCTGTGAGGAGGATCTGACTCACCAAACTCCCCAAATGAGGATGATGACAATCAACCAGGAGGAGAGGAGAGCAGGTTGTCCAGTGGTGGTCTCTATCACTCTCTTTCTGTCTCTTTCTGTCTCTCTTTCGCTCCACCAACCACTTGAACGTCTCTGACTGAATCTAAACACCCAGATTCCTGTGGAGGGTGGTGAACGCCAAAACCTCAAGCCTGCTCTCCCCCCAAGTCACTTTGGCTTTGGATGGGAACTTTCCATGGGTGTGTGTGTGATCTGGGGAGCTGGCGGGCAGAGAGGGAGTAGAGTAGAGACCCTGGAGAGCAGCGCCAAGATCAGGACCAAAACACACAGGGCCAGCTGCCTTCTATTAAGGCAGAAACCCAGCAACTGAGTACCTTTTGCGCAAAACCAGCTGCCTTTGATCTGCAGTAGACAGGGGAAAAGGTGCAGGGCTTAAAAGATTACATGAAAAAATCATTATTGTATCAAAGAGGCCTACATAAAACTTTATAGGGGATTTAGAGGCGCAGAGGGAAGCGGTTACTAACGATGCCTGCCACTCATGTTCATTTGCCAGCTCTTTCCCTTTTTCAAGGGGCCTCCTTTAATGATGTGGTTCACCTGGCCTCTCCGCTAACTTTTAGGCGAGAACGTTTCTCTCCCCCATCCATCCCTCTATGCTACTGTACTTTAATCACTCTTCCAGTAAGTAGTGACCCACAATGGATTCATTGGTGTAGTCTAACCTGATTTGCATGTCCGTCTCTGGTTCTGACAAACAACAGAGCGCTAGGCTAGGTAACCCTTATACAGCAGATGACTGGCCTAGCTGGCATTAAAACAGCTACCCTGCTGGCACCACAGACACAGCCTATACAGGCCTCCATTAAAATTAATTTGACTTCATTAGCACTAAACCTGCTCCGGCCCGGGGACCCGTGGTGTTGCCGGAGGGGGATGGTTGAGTGGCGGCCCGGCTGGCCGAGACAGCGAGGATCTAACACATGGCTCTGTCAGCCTGAATATGCCCCATGCTCTGACGGGCGGCGGGACTGTTGCCAGACAAGGGGTGACGTGCGTCACTCTATCAACACACGGTCATAATATTAACACCATGTGCTCCTGCCACATCACCAGCTTGCACACACACACACACACACAAACACACACACAGGGTTGCTAGGCTGCATACAAGTCATGCGTGTGCGCATGGTGAATGTCTCAGCGTGGTGTGATCCAGAAGAAATGCACCACTGTTTTGACTTGACCAGTTCCCATAACCCCTCTCTCAGCGGGATCAGCAGTTAACATGTTATTATGTTACAGTTCATGTAAAGCTCATATCAGACAGTGAATCATTTTATACAGGGGTTGGAACCGAACTGATTTTCCAATCATTCCGTTCCGAACAGAACCTCTACTTTTTTCGTTCCGTTCCAGTGTTCCCGACCAGTATAATAAAGTTCTGAACCAGTTCGAACCCCCAAAAAACAAACTTTTCATACAGTTCCTTTTCATGCATTTTTTTATACCTGTACAATCAACATAGTTTTTACATTTACCCAAATAATTAGCACAGATAGAGCAGCCTGCTATGGAACAGGTAAGCTAGTTGTTTACATGTTTAATTGGTCAGATAAATGCAGGCGCGATGGCTTGAAGCACTCACCATCATTTTATGCTGTGAATTGGAATGTGTTTAGGCTATTACGAGCATCATAACTTCTCTGAATTATGGAATTATATACTCAACGTTAAGAATATTTTTGGAACAAAAAGATTGGTATTAACTGGTTCTCAAAATGTCTAAATAACGGTTCTGTTCCGGAACACTAGAGATCACTTTTTTTCTTGGTTTCTCGTTTATTCTTGGTTCTTGTTTATTTTCTGGTTTTCGGTTCTGTTCCCTGAACCGGTTCCAACCCCTGATTTT
Source organism: Oncorhynchus tshawytscha (assembly GCF_018296145.1). Classification (NCBI taxonomy): domain Eukaryota; kingdom Metazoa; phylum Chordata; class Actinopteri; order Salmoniformes; family Salmonidae; genus Oncorhynchus; species Oncorhynchus tshawytscha. Next base: position 22,683,363 of record NC_056440.1, on the reverse strand, counting down.
ATAACTGTATGTTAGTGAATCAGCTTTCCCAAATAAGACTAAGGGGTTGGAGATCAAATGATAAAATATGATTTATATAAACAAGAATATGGTAGCTGTATGTTGATTTTTTAAAAAGCTGCCAAACGACATATCAGAGATGTTGGAATTAGATGTTAATGGAGGCAGACATCACGTCACCCTGTTGAGAAGCCTGTTGTTGTGTTATTCCCTGGTTGATTTGTATAGGAAAGCTCTTATGCTCCATTCATATTCAACCAACCTTACAGGATTGTTTTGCCTCTCTGCTCCATTGGAGATCTGAAGCAGAAATGTGATCAATAATTGAAATCAAAGGCTGGATGAAATCCTCCAGACAGGTGAGCAGGGGCGTCATTATTTGATAACTCCATTTTGCTTCAGAGAGCACCGCTCATAGATAAGATGAAGAAAATAAAAAAGCCATGCAGACAGTCAGACTCAGGGTAGCATACAAATGAAAACTCAGCGGTAGCATTTTAGACGTTTTGGAACAACAGTGTTATGAATACTCATTGTGCATGGAGGGAGAAAATATGGTTGTTCTGGGGCCATTCGCTCAAGCCAGAGAATGACACATAAATTACTACTGTTGAGCTGAAAATGGGTGTGGGACCAGAGCCATGGTCTTAGAGAGAGAGCAGCCACAGATCACAAAGCTTTTAAGACAAGAGACTCACCCACCCACGGAAAAGAACACTATTACTGTGGAGAGGGGAGGGTGAAGGGAGGGGGAGGGAAGTGCAGGCTTCAGAGTTTACCCGGCCTCTGGTGGGAGTGTGCATGCTGATAAATAAATAACTGTGAAAATAAATAAATCATTGAGGCAGTAACCCCAGATAGGACTCTGGTAGCCTGAGGGTGGTAAGTTTTCTGTCTGCTGTCAACGAGAGAGCACTTTGATCAGAGGAGTGTCTGAAGATTCGTTTCACATCTGTACAGAGAAAACTAGCTGTAAACTGCCAAGAAGCATTTTAATGGCAGTTGGATTATAAAATGAAAGAGTGCTCCAGATGGCAGGCAGTGCAGCGGCTGTGGTTGGGGTTTTAACTGTTTTTTTATTGATAAAATACGGGGTGAAAAATTGCGTGGGGCTTATTAGGCATCCCACTGTGAAGTTGCTCAGCTAGCCAAGCTGTTCTACGTGGCCTCCCTCCAAACATGCCTCCATACATTTTTAGCAGTACCTTTAAATCTGTAAGATCCCTGCTTGTTAAGTTCACCCCAGCTCCCCCAACCCCCCTCACTTTTTTGAAACGTCTGGATGAAAGCCGCAGGAGTAGCTTTACAAAGATGGAGGGTGGAGCAAAGGGGAGGGGGGCGGGAGTTTGGGGGATTCCTTCCTTCCCACTTTCCTTTCCATGCTCATTACTATGAGCAGAGAACCAGTGTATAGCCCCTTAACAACTTTAATTCCTACGTGATTTCATGAGGCTTTTCGGTCTTCCTGACGCAGAATGAGCACAGCTGATTATTAATCAGATATGTGATGCTGTGTATACACACGGCTGTCAGGGTCTGGGACAGAAATAGTAGTCTGGTCTTGTCTGGGCATAGAGGGAGGAGCGGTGACCGGCCACAGAGAGCCAAGATGGAGGAGCAGTAACTGGCCACAGAGAGCCAAGGCCACAGAGATCCAAGATGGAGGAGCAGTAACTGGCCACAGAGAGCCAAGGCCACAGAGATCCAAGATGGAGGAGCAGTAACTGGCCACAGAGATCCAAGATGGAGGAGCAGTGACTGACTTGCCACTGAGATTCAAAATGGAGGAGCAGTGACTGGCCACAGAGTTGAGCTGGGCATGAAGGAGCAGTGACTGGCCACAGAGTTGAGCTGGGCATGGAGGAGCAGTGACTGGCCACAGAGTTGAGCTGGGCATGGAGGAGCAGTGACTGGCCACAGAGTTGAGCTGGGCATGGAGGAGCAGTGACTGGCCACAGAGTTGAGCTGGGCATGGAGGAGCAGTGACTGGCCACAGAGTTGAGCTGGGCATGGGGAGGAGCAGTGACTGGCCACAGAGTTGAAGCTGGGCATGGAGGAGCAGTGACTGACCACAGAGTTGAGCTGGGCATGGAGGAGCAGTGACTGGCCACAGAGTTGAGCTGGGCATGGAGGAGCAGTGACTGGCCACAGAGTTGAAGCTGGGCATGGAGGAGCAGTGACTGACCACAGAGTTGAGCTGGGCATGGAGGAGCAGTGACTGGCCACAGAGTTGAGCTGGGCATGGAGGAGCAGTGACTGGCCACAGAGTTGAGCTGGGCATGGAGGAGCAGTGACTGGCCACAGAGTTGAGCTGGGAATGCTGGGCATGGAGGCATGCAGTGACTGGCCACAGAGTTGAGCTGGGCATGGAGGAGCAGTGACTGGCCACAGAGTTGAGCTGGGCATGGAGGGGCAGTGACTGGCCACAGAGTTGAGCTGGGCATGAAGGAGCAGTGACTGGCCACAGAGTTGAGCTGGGCATGGAGGAGCAGTGACTGGCCACAGAGTTGAGCTGGGCATGGAGGGGCAGTGACTGGCCACAGAGTTGAGCTGGGCATGAAGGAGCAGTGACTGGCCACAGAGTTGAGCTGGGCTTGAAGGAGCAGTGACTGGCCAGAGAGTTGAGCTGGGCTTGAAGGAGCAGTGACTGGCCACAGAGTTGAGCTGGGCATGGAGGGGCATTGACTGGCCACAGAGTTGAGCTGGGCATGGAGGAGCAGTGACTGTCCACAGAGTTGAGCTGGGCATGGAGGGGCATTGACTGGCCACAGAGTTGAGCTGGGCATGGAGGGGCAGTGACTGGCTACAGAGTTGAGCTGGGCATGGAGGAGCAGTGACTGGCCACAGAGTTGAGCTGGGCATGGAGGAGCAGTGACTGGCCACAGAGTTGAGCTGGGCATGGAGGAGCAGTGACTGGCCACAGAGTTGAGCTGGGCATGGAGTAGCAGTGACTGGCCACAGAGTTGAGCTGGGAATGAAGGAGCAGTGCCTGGCCACAGAGTTGAGCTGGGCATGGAGGAGCAGTGACTGGCCACAGAGTTGAGCTGGGCATGGAGTAGCAGTGACTGGCCACAGAGTTGAGCTGGGAATGAAGGAGCAGTGCCTGGCCACAGAGTTGAGCTGGGCATGGAGGAGCAGTGACTGGCCACAGAGTTGAGCTGGGCATGGAGGAGCAGTGACTGGCCACAGAGTTGAGCTGGGCATGGAGTAGCAGTGACTGGCCACAGAGTTGAGCTGGGCATGGAGTAGCAGTGACTGGCCACAGAGTTGAGCTGGGAATGAAGGAGCAGTGCCTGGCCACAGAGTTGAGCTGGGCATGGAGGAGCAGTGACTGGCCACAGAGTTGAGCTGGGCATGGAGTAGCAGTGACTTGCCACAGAGTTGAGCTGGGAATGAAGGAGCAGTGCCTGGCCACAGAGTTGAGCTGGGCATGGAGGAGCAGTGACTGGCCACAGAGTTGAGCTGGGCATGGAGGAGCAGTGACTGGCTATAGCACGGGGCTTTAATGGAGAACAAGATGGAGGAACAGTTGGGTCCCTGGCTGTGTGAATAGAACATATAGATAATGGCCAGATTGTATGATGGAACAGCAATCTGTATTAATGGGGAATACTAGGAGAGTTCCTATTGTTATCAACAGGAAGGGAAAAGGGATACCTAATCAGTTACGCAACTAAATGCATTCAACGGAAATGTGTTTTCCGCATTTAACCCAACCTCTCTGAATCACAGAGGTGCAGGAGGCTGTCTTAATCGACGTCATCGGCACCCGGGGAACAGTTGTTGGGGGTTAACTGCCTTGCTCAAGGGCAGAACGGCAGATTTTTCCACCTTGCCGGGTATTCGAACCAGCAACATTTCAATTACTAGCCCAACACTTTTAACCACTAGGCTATCAACAGGGAGAGGAGGTGTAGAATGGCCTTGGCCATGTCTGTGGTGCTTATAATAAGATATGAAGCATATGTCTAATGCAGAGGTTGGAGAGAAATAATGACAGGTCAAGACAGGATATAAATGTATTTACTTCCATACTTTGACCATACAGTATTACTTTTGGCATCAGATGTCCGGAATAGGTCACTGTTATGGAGTGTGTTCCATCACCCGATTTCATTCCATACTGGCCTAAAAATACAAATGTTATCTGAAGCTGAAATTTAATTTGTTTTTATTTAGTACTCCAATTGGTTGAGATATTGAGACATGATGGATCTAGATTTTAAATGCGTAGGATTTCTATATTCATCTGACCATTTTATAGGCGAGTAAAACTATCCCTCAATGGTGTCCTCTGCATCTCTCCATAAAATGCCACACACTGTGGACTCAATACATTGTGTTCCTTTCGGTATGGACGCATGTTGTTAGCCATGCTCTCACTGCTAATTTAAAATCTATGTGAGCTGATAGGGCAGTTGACTAAATCGCAACCCTAACGGTCATGAAAGTGGGCGCCTGTGAGTTCCTATCCTTTAGATAGCAGGCAGCCCAATTTGTATTCCATAACTACCACTCCCTCCTCCTCACCCCTTCCTTCCACTCCGCCCCCCTGCGCCATCCCCGGCATCAAAGACAATTACTGTCGACATCACGTCAAACTACAACTGTTGGTTTACTTGTTTGTCTTGTTATATGACTTGAAACTGCCATCTCCCATCTAGGAGGGTCCCCTCCCATCTGCTCTCCTCCCTCTCCCCACCCGTATGGGCCTGCTGCACAGCAACCAACTCCCACACACTTACGCGTGCGCGCACACTCCCCACCAGCTCAGAGAAGAAAAAAGAAGGCCGCCGACAGCCTAATGGACTAATTTGTAATTGCGAGTGAGAAAAAATGAGTTGTTGGACGCAATTTAATTTGACAGAAACTGGCAGCTCAGAGCCAGACCAAGATGCCTGAACCACCAATGCCGCCTCCTCCTCCTTTTTCTACCCATTCATCATCCCACTACACCTTCCACTCCTCTCATCCGCTTCAAACGCCTCCTTTCTTTTTCTCCTTGGAGGATAGAAGAAAGGAGGGTGGATAGAGGGATGGGAGAGACGTGTTCGGCACATTCTGCTGTAGCTCAAAGTTCCCAGGCAGACAGCTCTGTCATATTTTACCTCCCTCCTACCTCTACATGGAGTCCACAGGGGCCGCTCCGTATCTCTCTCTCTCTCTCTCTCTCTCTCTCTCTCTCTCTCTCTCTCTCTCTCTCTCTCTCTCTCTCTCTCTCTCTCTCTCTCTCTCTCTCTCTCTCTCTCTCTCTCTCTCTCTCTCTCTCTCTCTCTCTCTCTCTCTCTCTCTCTCTCTCTCTCTGTCTCTGTCTACGCTGTTTGAAGTGCAGGACAGATGGAGGCTCCCGGACTGTTAAAAATGAATAAGTTGCATTGCAGCCCTCCCCATAAGTTATTTATCAGGGGCCCTTATAGTGGTAGGAAAATACTTGTGAGTGCTCCCTTAATGTAGCATCTTATGACTTTTAGAAGCTGTTCCAGGAAGTGCAGTTGTAAAAAGAGGGGAACATTAGCAGCAGGGTCTCCCAGGAGGAGAGCAGGGGAAGAGGAGCACAAACAGGCCCTCTCTCCTGTCTGTCTGTCTGTACCCACAATGCATCTTACCACAGGGGGCAGAGACTAGGGTTGTGTCTGAAATGGCATCCTATTCCCTATATTGTGCGCTACTTTTGACCATGGCCTACACTATATACTGTAGGGAATAGGGTGTCATTTCGGACACTTCCTGGAAGAGCAGCATATGCCTGATGCCAAGACTAGATGCTCCCCCTCAACCCTCCCCAGCCAATAATACACTACATGACAAAGAGTATGCGGACACTCATTGAACTGCTCATTGAACTTCTCATTCCAAAATCATGGGCATTAATATGGAGTTGTCCCCTTTGCTGCTAAAACAGCCTCCAGTCTTCTGGGAATGTTTTCCACTAGATGTTGGAACATTGGGAGCGGGGACTTACTTCCATTCAGCCACAAGAGCATTAGTGAGGTCGGCACGGATGTTGCGCGATTAGGCCCGGCTCACAGTTGGCATTCCAATTCATTCCAAAGGTGTTCGATGGGGTTGAGGTCAGGGCTCTGTGCAGGCCAATCTACAAACCATTCTATCTGGACCTCACTTTGTGCACGGGAACATTGCCATGCTGAAACAGGAAAGGGGCTTCCCCAAACTGTTGCCACAGAGTTGGAAGCACAGAATTGTCTAGAATGTCATTGTATGCTGTAGCGTTAAGATTTCCCTTCACTGGAACTAAGGGGAATGAAAAACAGCCCCAGACCATTATTCCTCCTCCACCAAACTTTACAGTTGGCACTATACATTGGGGCAGGTAGCGTTCTCCTGGCATCCACCAAACCCAGCCGACGCTTGGCATTGCGCATGGTGATCTTCGGCTTTTGAGTGACTGCTCTGCCCTGGAAACCCATTTCCCAACGAACAGTTCTTGTGCTGAACCTGGTAGTGAGTGTTGCAACCAAGGACAGACGATTTTTACACGCTACGCAATTCAGCACTCGCCGGTCCCGTTCTGCGAGCTTGTGTGGCCTACCACTTCGCAGCTGAGCCGTTGTTGCTCCTAGACATTTTTACTTCACAGTAATAGCACTTACCATTGATAGGGGTAGCTTTAGCGGGGCAGAAATTTGCTCTGATGTAGAGCAATTTGAGAACCACTATTAAAGCCATTCAAAACATTCAAACAAGATATAAAATCCACAAAGTAAATGTGCTCTGGTCTGTATTGTACGTTGATATGAAATCCAATCTTCTGCTTAGCCACATTCTCATGGATGACTCATCCGGATCCTAATAGGGTAGAGAGCTCTGACCGCCCCTGACCTTTGACCTCCCTCAGAATGGTGTCAGAGCATTGAGGTCGCACCTCCAGTTATGGGCAGAGCCGCGCCCCTCTCATCTCCACTCCGCTGGCACGGCAATCCCTTTTAACACGGAGGAGTAATGGCTACTGAACTGGTCAGAGCGTTAATAAAGGGCAGCAAATGACATGGCAGGTTTTTTGGTGTTAATTGCTCTCCCTAGGACTGGCTCTCTGTGCTGTGTGTCACCTGAGCATCTGACACTGGACATAATCTACACGGCCCAGCCACATACAGTTGAAGTCGGAAGTATACATACACTTAGGTTGGAGTCATTAAAACTCGTTCTTCAACCACTCCACAAGTTTCTTATTAACAAACTATAGTTTTGGCAAGTCGGTTAGGACATCTACTTTGTGCATGACACAAGTCATTTTTCCAACAATTGTTTACAGACAGATTATTTCACTTATAATTCACTGTATCACAATTCCAGTGGGTCAGAAGTTTATATACACTAAAATTCCAGAAAATTGGCTTTAGAAGCTTCTGATTGGCTAATTGACATCGTTTCAGTCAATAGGAGGAGTACCTGTGAATGTATTTCAAGGTCTACCTTCAAACTCAGTGCCTCTTTGCTTGACATCATGGGAAAATCAAAAGAACTCAGCCAAGACCTCAGAAAAATATTGTAGACCTCCACAAGTCTGGTTCATCCCTGGGAGCAACTTCCAAATGCCGAAAGGTACCACGTTCATCTGTACAAACAATAGCATAAACACCATGGGACCACGCAGCCATCATACCACTAAAGAAGGAGACACGTTCAGTCTCCTAGAGATGAATGTACTTTGTGTGAAAAATGCAAATCAATCCCAGAACAACAGCAAAGGACCTTGTGAAGATGATGGAACAAACAGGTACAAAAGTATCTATATCCACTGAAAAACAAGTCCTATCTTGACATAACCTGAAAGGCCACTCAGCAAGGAGGAAGCCAATGCTCCAAAACGGTCATAAAAAAAGCCAGACTATGGTTTGCAACTGCACATAGGGACAAAGATCGTACTTTTTGGAGAAATGTCCTCTGGTCTGATTAATCAAAAATAGAATTGTTTGGCCATAATGACCATCGTTATGTTTGGAGGAAAAAGGGAGAGGTTTGCGAGCTGAAGAACACCATCCCAACCGTGAAGCACGGAGGTGGCAGCATCATGTTGTGGGGGTGCTTTGCTGCAGGAGGGACTGGTGCACTTCACAAAATAGATGAGGAAAGAAAATTATGTGGATATATTGAAGCAACAAGACATCAGTCAGGAAGTTGAAGTTTGGTCTCAAATGGGTCTTACAAATGAACAATGACCCCAAGCATACTTCCAAAGTTGTGGCAAAATGGCTAAGGACAACAATGTCAAGGTATTGGAGTGGCCATCACAAAGCCCCGACCTCAATCCCATAGAAAATGTGTGGGCAAAACTGAAACAGCGTGTGCGAGCAAGGAGGCCTACAAACCTGACTCAGTTACACCAGCTCTGTCAGGGGGAATGGGCCAACATTCCCCAACTTATTGTGGGAAGCTTATGGAAGGCTACCCGAAACGTTTGACCCAAGTTAAACAATTTAAAGGCAATGCTACCAAATACTAATTGAGTGGATGTAAACTTCTAACCCACTGGGAATGTGATGAAAGAAATAAAAGCTTAAATCAATCATTCTCTCTACTATTATTCTGACATTTCCCATTCTTAAAATAAAGTGGTGATCCTAACTGACCTAAAACAGGAAATTTTTACTAGGATAAATGTCAGGAATTGTGAAAAACTGAGTTTAAATGTATTTGGCAAGGTGTATGTAAACTGCCCTGGTGTCTTCTTCATTTCACTGTGGTAGAATAGAGAGGGCCACCACTGATTATATTGTAGTAGGGGCATTGTATTGAGGCTCTTTCTTTGTTTTAACCTCCTTGTAGAGGCTACCACTGCTATTCTACTAGAATAGAACTGCTATTTCTTTGTAATGTACAAGAATGTCACCCCTTGTTGTTGAGGCAGATACAAATTTGTAGAAAGTTGTACATGACAAGTTGCGTCACAATTTTTGTTCCACAGCGGTCCTTGATATTAGGTCAATAGTTTATGACTGGCGTCATTTTTACTTAATCCCTTTAAATCATGTCCCTTTACATACCCAACGTCCCACCCCACCACCACCACCACCACCACTGAGTCCTACCACAGATGCTGCAGGGTTAATGGTTGAATCATATGCTGGAGGCCAATAAAGCCGACTCATGGAGTCTCTCCTTATACCCAGACAGTGTTGACCTTGTGACGTGACCCTGCATGATGAAAATCATAAACGCTCCTCTTGACTCCCTCTCGGGTGGTACTGTTGTTGGTTCAGGTGGGGTTTGGGTATTGTATGATTTTTAATGTGGTGTGCCGCGTGAAGAATACTAGGTTATGTAGAAGAGCAGAGCGGAGCATCATGCTGTGTTTTAACATCGTTGTTGGTCCTTTTTTGACCACGGCCTCCTGATTCGCTCTGTACCCTATAATGACGTGGTGGTTGTGGATTTGAAACAAATGGACTGAGGCCTCTACAGAGCATTTACAACCATAACCCCTGAAGTCAGTTCAGACAGTGTGTCCATGTGGGTTGAATTCCCTCTATGGACACAAGGAGTAATAACATTCTGGTGTTTCTGTTTTGAGAAGGGATGAATTTCATATGTTCATAGGTTTAATATGACACACAAATGTAGAATATTCTAGAGCCTCAGCCTTCCCTCTGGCATTGCACTGGCTAGGATGACATATTTCAACTGTACTATCATGCAAATAGTTTTGATTACAAATGCAGCCACCACCAGTACTGAGTTGAAAAGTATGGACCATTCTCTATTGCCACGTTCAGTCTGACAAGCATTATTATTTAGATGTACCCCATCTCCTTTAAGAGTAGCCTATTAATTCATTACAGTTCAACCCCCTGTAGATTCCATGTCCGAAAGCAGTTTACCGGAAGAGAAAGACACTAATGGGTAAGTAATGGATATTGTCATTCAACCTTAGCCATTATATTGGATCACAGAGTACTGCATGGTTTCTCTGTAATGGAATCAACATGCTAGATTACATGGATTCTGATCTATATTGTATTGGATGATTGTACTCCACTGCATTAGCTAGGCAGAGCCACCAAGAGATATCCTCTTTTACAGTGGGTGCATTTATTAAATATGGTTTCTTTAAGTACTTCTTTAGTACCAATGCTGAAAACATTTTCTTTTTAATAATAGCTACAAGGCCATGGCGTGTGTGTGGGTGTGTGTGGGTGGGTGGGTGTGGTTAAAGTTGTGGTTCCTCCATACAATCTCCAGAGAGTTGAGGGGTAGGTGGTGACGGTGGTGACTAGTAGCTGGAGCAGTTTGAGTGATGTGTTTGGGGTAGGAGAAGGTGGAGGAGGAGTGGGGGGGTTGGTTAGATGGGACTGTGGGGAAAGGGGGGTTGGTTTAACAACCTCTAGATTGTTAGTGACAGGCAGATACTTCAACACTTCAAGTAGAAGGTTTGATTTAACCACAGACCTGTCATTTGTTATTTGTCTGCCTCCCTCCAGCAGGGCTGCGGCTGATCAACTACCTGCTCCCTAGAGGCCCCCTTTTCCCCCTGTAATGTCTAAATCCTCCAGACAAATTACAGCCCTGCTCCCTTCCCCTCTGCTCTGGCTCCACTACCGGGGGGGGCACTAGGTGGACACAGGATGAATAAGGGGAAAAGGTAGGCTGAGAGAGAGTTGGAATCGTCTGAGGGCCACTCAAGATCATTAATAGTACTGTCGGAGAGGTTGCCAGTTGCTTCTCATAAATAAGGAATGAATCCCCCCCTTCACTTCATTAATAATGCCTGCTGTAGCTATTTTGTTGCATTGTACTTTAAAGGGAAGAGAGAGGTGGAGCGAAGGCAGGGACGGAGGGAGGGAGGAGGAGAAAGAGGTAGGAGGACTCGATCCCGGCGCTCACCAGTAATCTGATAAGACAGGCCTCCAAATTAGCAATGAACGTCTGATACCACAGTGCAGAGTCAATTACTCTGTAGGACCAGAGGAGATGGCGGGAGGAGGTGGAGTTAGAGGGGGAGGTGGATTGGTGAGGAAAGAAAGAGGAGGGGAAGGAAGGTGAGGCACAATGAGCTAGACTTATTCAGAAAACGTAGATTGACGCTCTCAGTCCCAATGAGGACCAATGCAAAGCAGATGGTAAGACAGTGATTTGTGTCGAGCCAGACGGACATTCGTTTTTTTTATTCAGCTCATGTGGAGGAGATGGACATTTGGTCCAGGCTGAGGCCAGTACTCCACTATGCATGTAGGTACCTCACTGTCTCTCTTTGCCCGGGACTTGGATTGAGAGGTAGAAGAAGAAGATTGAGAGAGGAGAGGCTGAGGGTACAGGGGGTCACCCTCTTGGTAAAAGTATTGCCTTTAAATTAGGTGAAAGGATATGATTATTTTCAAAAGGCCAGGATGTGCTGTTGGGCTGATAGCAGTCAATGCTCTTCATTAACCTGTCCTACACTTTATTCTGAACACGACTCCTGACGAGAGCCCTTAGATAAAAGGATCAGCCAGCCCGCAAATGACAGGTGCCTCTGGGTTTCTAGTCTATCCCTCCTTGCTTTTCTCCTTTCTTCTCCCTCTCCTTCCTTTATCCCTTCCTTCTCTTGGTCACAGACATCTTAAGCCCCTGCTCCACTTGGTTTAAGCTGAGCCTGCTCTGAGGTGGGCTCCCAGAGATGGGGAGAAGCATCCATTGCACTGCCTGGCACTCAATTTCGGTTTTCTATTAATCCCCCCTTCCTCTCTAAATTATTTATTTATATCTGTCTCTCTCTCTCTCTCTCTCTCTCACTATTCTTCCTCTCTCTCCCTCTTCTTCCCTACATCCCACCCTCATCCCCCTCTCTCTCTATGCAAAGAGCTACACTCAGCACTCCTGGGTGTTTTACACATCAAGCCCAGTCGTGGGAGTTGAGGGGGGTGAGAAGAAGGAGTCGGAGGGGGCTAGTAAGAGGAGGAGGAGGGGGGTGGGCGGCCCGGTCAGCCACAGGAGGGCTCTTCAGAAAGTCCATGATGTATGATTTTATTCATCCCTCCTTCCTGTTCCTGATTAGGGGGGCCTTTAAGCCTTGATCGATTGACGATCAGCCCCCAAACCGGCCTAAATCAAACCCAGATATCTGCTGGCTGAGAGGGAAACACATAGAGATTTAGGAGCTCAGGAGCACTGAGACGGCACAGTGAGGGGTTGATTCAGTTTGCTGCGAGCTGCACAGGAAGAAGGAGGAGAATATATATACTATGAAAAAGGGTTTGAGGACGGAGTAGTATTGCGCAAAATCCCCCACCGATGTCTTGCTGTCCTCTACCCCCCTTAGCCAGTCATAAGTAGAGACCACCTAGTGCTGACTGAGCTGTGGGGGTCCCAGAGGGACCAGTAGAAAGACTGATGGACAAGCAGACAGACAGACAAGCAGACAGACAGACAGGCAGACCTCACCTCCACCAGTTACCTCTCTCCTGTCTTGCTGTCCTCTACCCCCCTTAGCCAGTCATAAGTAGAGACCACCTAGTGCTGACTGAGCTGTGGGGGTCCCAGAGGGACCAGTAGAAAGACTGATGGACAAGCAGACAGACAGACAAGCAGACAGACAGACAGGCAGACCTCACCTCCACCAGTTACCTCTCTCCTGTCTTGCTGCTGCCCCAACGATCAACGGTAGACGAGTTATGATCCATGACAACCTTGGTCATGCTCACAAAATACAGGAAGGAGGCTGGGACAACCGTGTTGAAATGTCTCCGATCGTACCAATATAATAAACCAGACACACACAAGTTCCCTCTTCATCTCCACCTCCTCTCTCTCTCAGCCCCCATCCTCTCCCCCATTCCCTCTCTCCTCCTAGACCCAATCCACTGGAGATGTGGCCTCGTCTCTAAAAGATGGACATGCTGCAAACAATTTATGATGTTTCTCTGAGGAAGTCAGATCTGTGCTGCGTACTTTGGGGAGGTTTTTTCCTTTGCTGTGCTGCCAAAAGAACATTGTGATATGTTATCTCTGGATAGTGGAATGGCAGACAGACATGTGTGAACCCAGCCCATATTAGTTTTCCTGGTCTTGACCTGCAATCGACTGTAGCAGTCTGAGCAGAAACAGATGTTTCTCCTTAAGTAGCAGAGATGAGGCTCATTACAAGTGTATTTCTGAGACTCAAATCAGTTCAGTCTCCTGCTGGGCTTTCCTCCAGGATGCAGAGAGAGCAAGAGAGACACGCACACAGGCATGTGTGCACACACACACTCACACACGCACACATAGACACACACACACACACACTTGCATGCGAGCATACAGACACACATTCTTACACGTTGGGCCTCAGACGGATTGCCTCACCTGTCTCACCGGTGAGTTATTGAATAAACTCTTAAGTAAACTCCAATAAAATAGACTGTGTTCACTGATTCAGTCAATACATTTTTGTGCATGGTCCCGAATGACAAGATGGCGCCAACAGACATGGAAACTCTGCTTCCAGCGTCTACGCAACTTTGCAGTATTTTACATCTGCTAAACGTGTATGTGACAATACAATTTGATTTGATATTTAAATGAAGACATTATGGATGCGTAAGGTTACACAACAATGTAATATTATATTGGACAGAACATACAAACGTGAATTACAGCAGGTTTATGATTTAGCTACTGTATGTAATGGACAACCGCTTGTTTTTTAATTGTCGTACACCAAATGTTATTGCTTTTGGTGGCCAATGTAAATATCCACTGAAGGTCATGGTAACAGAATATCATTTGCATTTGTATTTTTCCAACATTAAGGAAACTATATTTTTGAGTAATACATTATTCCTGTTCTTATGATCATGAATGATCATTACACACCTCCTTGTCATCAGCTTGATCCTCTGACAGATTCATACTCTAATCTGAATTGTAAATGTGCAGAGTAGACCTCACAACAACCTACGCCGATATGTCCTGGAAAACTCAAATAAAAAAAGAACGATTGCTTTTCCCGGTGGAGTGATGACATCACTGTTCAAAGCAGCGAGCGGCTTTTGACAACTAAACCAAAATCATCATTGATGTTATTTGTTTTCAAATGTTATTGGCTTGACAGGCGACATCTTGTTCGGTGCTGATCCCACGAGGCTCAACACTCCCCGCCCGGCTCCATCACCGCGCCGACAGCCGATCCCGCCGCACGCTGACACCAAAGCAGCGGGACTCGCTGGAGACATGCTCTGGAATTTGTCACACAATCCCACGTCTCCCGCTCGAACCTCACAAACACAACTGCACTCCGCTCCTTGTTTACATACCTCCAGATCTGTCAGGGTGGTTGTCTCGTATGTCAACATCATCCTTACTCAGATACACCGTTAAAACAAGTGTTTGCCCAAAAAACGTTAGTTAAAGATTGGATTTTTTCAGTGTGTAAATGTCAATATATCTGTGGAAAACAAGTCCCAAATGCCACCGTTATGTCATCTTTCTTCCTGTCTTAGTCAGGTTCTCCTGTGCTGGAATTCATGATTGTATATTAATCTGTATAACAAAGGCAACTCGCACAATGGTTTCATAATATGGAAACCAACTCTGATACACAGGGTAAAAGTATTTTTGTACTAACATTGATTAGCATGTCGAAACAAAACTCCAAGCACCTCGACTCTTATCTATAACGTCTTTCCACTACATTATTGTGATGTATAGACTCATGCTCAGACATAGAATACATGCTGTCATCCAACCACCACCTCTTGTCAGCACTACCCATGTCTACCCATCTCAGCTCTGCTAGTATTGACCTGAGTGTGTGGCAGCAGCAGAGCCCATCTGTCTTTCTGTGTGTGTGTGTGTGTGTGTGTGTGTGTGTGTGTGTGTGTGTGTGTGTGTGTGTGTGTGTGTGTGTGTGTGTGTGTGTGTGTGTGTGTATGTTTGTCCTCTGCCCCATTATCAGGCAGTGCATGGTTGAGCTCAGAGGAGAGGCAGTGTGGATGAAGGAGCGAGCGTAGCGTCAGGTAAACCAGCCGTGAGCCAAACACCAGGCCCCAAATCCCCCGGCGCAGGCCTGCTGAAGGAGTCCATTTGTCAAACCCCATCTCCACCGCTGCTGTTCTGCACGCCAGCCCGCCAGGGAATTCATTACTGGCCGGCCCCTGCAGGGAGACCCTGTACCTCCCTTGTACACTCTCTCATTGGCCGCCCAAGGTGCTCCAGTCAGCAGTGGCCAGCCCCTAGCCTGCACTCACCGGATTGGCTCATTAATAAAACAGCCTGCACCCGACCCCAGACATGCTCCAGCGCTCTGGACATCACTTTCTCCAGCTAATGGGCCGACCGGGAGAGGGCTTTGTCTGTGCTTAGGTCCCAGCCATCCCTCAACATATCAGACAAGACAATGCAGTGAGAAGATGGAGAGTTTCACAGTGTAAGCCCAGATCATGTTGTCTCAGTCCTGGCTGATGTATTCACCATGGGCCCGACCCCTATGGTTATTTCACTTGGACAACTACCTGACCTCCATCAATCCCCCTTAGCCCCCCTTGTCAGACCCTCCTCAGTTTTCTCCTCCAAATAATTATGGAATGGCTTGCATGTGTCACCATGAAGCTGTCTACGTCCTGATGGTCTTAGGTAGTACTAGCCAGGCTTGTCTTCTCCCTGGACTGTCTCTGTGGTTTAGCCCTGTGAGTGTACTGTGAACTTGAACACACTTTCTCTCTCTTTCTCTCTCTTGCTCTCTATTTCACTCTCTCTCTTATCACTAACTCTCTCTCTCCCTTGCTTCCTCTTCCTCTTTTTCAGCTCTGGTGGAGAGGAGAGGGGCCTGATTTCCAGTTGGGCTCCTGAGGGAGAAACTGAGTTTTGTTTGTGTTCATGAAAGACGTAAATCTAACGAGAGAGGTGGAGATTGAGCTCAGAGGCTTATAGATCCCACTGGACTCTTCATACACTAAATAAATCTAAAGTGAAAATACATATGGAGTCGTAAACTGTTCAGATAATGGTCTGGTTGTTCTCCACACAGCGAGGAGAGGAGGAGATTTACAGGCAACATGTCTGACTGTCTGTTGGATCCACCTCACCTACCTCAGCTCAGCAGGCTAACACAAGCTTGACGTGGGAGAAGGAGAGAAGGCTAGAGAAAGAGGAAGAGAGAGACTGTGATTTTAAGACTAGCTGGTCTCATTACTTACAGGAAAAATCCACCCAAAACTCATTCCTTTAATTTACAGTGATAACTAACACTAATATGTGAGACCAGTATTTTTTTGTGAACAAATATTGCATTTTGGCATTATAATAAGGTTGGTAGCAACATGGAAAATCGTTGTGGAAATCTGTTGCAGCTCAAGTTGACACCAAAATCCACAATGCAATGGTCTCTAGGTAGCAAACGTAGCTACACACAATAAGGCCAAAGACAATATCAGCATGTAAAGTAGCTAGTTAGCTGTAAAATCACCTAAACAACTTGCACTATCAATTTAGGAGTCTACAATCTCACCATGTTCAACCTGAAAATCGATAAGCCTCACAGAGTGGAGTCTACAAATGTTCTATAGGATGAGGTCAGGGCTTTGTGATGGCCACTCCAATACCTTGACTTTGTTGTCCTTAAGCCATTTTGCTACAACTTTGGAAGTCTGCTTGGGGTCATTGTCCATTTGGAAGACCCATTTGCGACCAAGCTTTAACTTCCTGACTGACGTCTTGAGATGTTGCTTCAATATATCCACATAATTTTCCTGCCTCATAATGCCATCTATTTTGTGACGTGCACCAGTCCCTCCTGCAGCAAAGCACCCCCACAACATGATGCTGCCACCCCCGTGCTTCACGGTTGGGATGGTGTTCTTCGGCTTGCAAGCATCCTCCTTTTTCCTCCAAACATAACGATTGTAATTATGGCCAATCAGTTCTATTTCTGTTTCATCAGAGGGTTGGACATTTCTCCAAAAAGTATGATCTTTGTTCCCATGTGCAGTTGCAAACCATAGTCTGGCTTTTTTATGGTGGTTTTGGAGCAGTGGCTTCTTCCTTGCTGAGTGGCCTTTCAGGTTATGTCAATATAGGACTCGTTTTACAGTGGATATAGATACTTTTGTACCTGTTTCCTCCAGCATCTTCACAAGGTCCTTTGTTGTTGTTCTGGGATTGATTTGCATTTTTCACACCAAAGTACGTTAATCTCTAGACAGAACGCAACTCCTTTATGAGCGGTATGACGGCTGTGTGGTCCCATGGTTTTTATACTTGCATACTATCGTTTGTACAGATGAACGTGGTACCATCAGGCGTTTAGAAATTGCTCCGAAGGATGAACCAGACTTGGGAGCACAGCTATACCTCCAATTGACTCAAATGACATCAGTTAGGCTATCAGAAGCTTCTAAAGCCATGACATCATTTTCTGGAATTTTCCAAGCTGTTTAAAGGCACTTAGTGTATGTAAACTTCTGACCCTCTTGAATTGTGATACAGTGAATTATAAGTGAAATAATCTGTCTGTAAACAATTGTTGTAAAAATGACTTGTGTCATTCACAAAGTAGATGTCCTAACCAACTTGCCAAAACTATAGTTTGTTGACAAGAAATCTGTGGAGTGGTTGAAAAACAAGTTTTAATGACTCCAACCTAAGTGTATGTAAACTTCCGACTTCAACTGTAGGTCCTGGATGTCTGGAAGCTTGGTCCCAGTGATGTACTGGGCCGTACGCACTACCCTCTGTAGGGCCTTACGGTCAGATGCCGAGCAGTTGCCATACCAGGCGGTGATGCAACCGGTCAGGTTGCTCTTGATGGTGCAGCTGTAGAACTTTTTGAGTATTTGGGGACCCATGCCAAATCTTTTCAGTCTCCTAAGGTGGAAAATGTGTTGTTGTGCCCTCTTTACAACTGTCCTGGTGTGTTTGGACCATAATAGTTTGTTGGTGATGTGGACAATAAGGAACTCTTGACCCGCTTCAGCCCCGTCGATGTTAATGGGGTTGTCTGTTCGGCCCTCCTTTTCCTGTAATCCACTATCAGCTCCTTTGTCTTGCTCAACAGATATTCTTTTGAGGAGAGGGGAAATGTTGCCCATGCTACGGCATTGGGCCACGTGGTGCATTCTGGGACAAGGAGAGCTCTCCTTCAAGGAGTGAATGGGAATCTATCGGGTGCTAGCTCAAAAACCCAACATGAGAATGAATTTCGTCAGCAATAAGTACAACATTACAAATCATTTCTGAGATGTGAGATAATTAACTTGCTATCTGTAGTATTGTATAGCTTTGGAATTGTAACATTATGTACTTTCGAGGAAAATAGGCACATTTCTCGACATATACACTTACTTTGAGAAGGGATTGCATGACGATAAACTTAGCAACCACGTGACATAGCATGACAACGTGAACGCGATTGGTTGACAGTCTGCTGGGTGTGGCGTTATATACGTTCCTTCATTCATTGGATTCCTACCTTTCTATAATATCTCTGGCAACGGCACCATGCAATGCACCCTGGACTAAAGAGGCAGACAAATAGGAAAAATGTGCTAGACTCTCCATTTAATTGCACATTTCTTGAGGTAAGAATATTGCAAAAATATGACCGATGGCTCATTCGCGAGAAGACATACTCCTGAGTTATGACATAGGTCAGTATTGAAATCTGACATGTATGATATATGTTTTCAAGATGTAAAAGTTGTATTCCTATTAACTTCCAGTGTAGTGAGACTTTATCACCGTGCCACGTCATACCGGGCTGGATTTATGTCTGCTTGAACGCCAATAACTCGATAGAAAAAGGAAATCGATAGATCATAGATCAAGTTCATAGATAGATCATCAGTCAGAGATGCACAAAAACAACATAACATTGAAAATGGGTGAACTTTTCCTTTAAGGAGGCCCGGGTGGGTGAAATTGTGTTCCTGTTGCGACTGGACTATGGACTACCTACAAGTGCTCCTTCCTTCACACAGACAGCAGTGGTGTCCTTGTGTTGCCTGTAACTCAATAGGCCATCTTATTAATGTACTTAAACAGAACCTCCAGGAGTTCCATATGAAAACCTCCAGGGGGCCTGGCCCTGGGACTGTTTGGAGAGCCATTTGGGGACATCTGTTTGTTACTAGAGATTTCCACTTCCTGTGCGGCAGGGAGTCCGCCGTGCCGTTGAGTCCCGAGGTATGGGCCAAATTGGTACCATAATATTGCCAGACACAACTTGTAGCCACATAGAGGTGTCTCCAATTTATTAGCTTAAGGAAACAGGGCTGAGATTTATGAATATCCCCAGGTGACTTAAAAATAGCCCTAGTCACTTCCATATGTGACCCGGGGGCCCGAAGGGTTGACAGGGCCCTTCTAGGCAGATTAGACTCCTAGCCCAATTTAAGGGGCCAGCGCTGTCGGGCCAGGGACCGTAGCCTCTTGAGCTCAACTGGTAAAAAATCACAGATATTGGAGCTGCTGAGAGGGGCCGGGTGAGGCCAGGGAGAGCCTCCCAACACCGGGTTTACTGTTACCACAGTAAATTAAAGGTTTAAGACATTAAATAAAACCCCTCTGTTGTTGCTTTTTAAAACATTCCAGCCTAATGCTTGTGTGTCTTCATGATAGCCACAGAGAAGCAGTGAGATGAGCGGCTCGGAGCTACCCTTTTTCTGCTTTCTATTAGCGAGCAGGATTGGGTGGCTTCATGTTGAGGTTTTCTTTTTGTTCTGCCACTTTATTTTCCCTTCTCTCTCACTCAGGGCCTGATTATTGCTGAAATGCAGTCAGCTGGAGGAGAGGAAGCTTGGGTTTAGTAGACTTCTTGATCAGGTGGTAAATATCTTAATGTCTATATGGCAAACATTTGTCCTCCATTAACATACAGTACATGCTTTCCTGTTCCACTCGCTACACTGCTACGTATAAGGAACCAGGTACTTAGTCACTCCATATAAGGAAAAGGCATATTGTCTTTTTTTACAATTTACCTAGGCTACAATAAGTACACTCTGTAGCGTATGGTTAAAATGATTTAGATGTATCAGAATATGTTTGCCAACCAAAGCACCGCCTTGATAGATGTCCCATGACATTCTGAAGGTTATGTTTAATGAACTTAGCCTTCTCAGCAATCCCAGGAATCTCCAAAAGCCCCTCTGGTTTAAGGCGTGGAGGTGTAGACAACAGGCTTTGATACAGTGAATGAATAGTATAAGAAGTGTTTTCAATCTGACTCGAAGCTTATCCCCTGCAGTCTGTAGCAATCGTTCGACTCAGTACCAAGCTTCCGAAATGAATAGAAAGCATAGAGTTTGTCTGAATCGTTTGTCCCTGTAAGTGTAGTCACAGCAGTTAGACTTCTTTAGTCTTGTTCTTTCACATATGACTGGAGCCATTTTGTCTTCCCCTCATGGTCAGATGTACGCCCGCTGTTGTTTTTCCCTTTCAGCGTATATCATTCATCTCTAATGTATCACAGCATGCATGCACTTAGTTGGAGCATTTCTCTGTGTTATTGAATTAAAAGAACCTGTATAGTGTTTTGCGGGATAGACAGCGAGCGCTGCATTCATGTGTAGACTTCCCATTCCGCGTTGCTCAGAGAAAAGACAAGCTTAAAGAAATGACATTCAGCTCCAGTTCTAAATGGGAAAACTTAACGGAACACACTACTTTGATATTTGAATAAGAAAAAAAGTTGCTTGTTATGTGCGTCCTTGTTCCAAATACTCTTTGGTCTGATGTTTAAATGAAAAACAAGCTAAAGGAGAAGTCTTCATGGATACCTCTGGAGGGATATAAACCACAATGGGAACAAAGAAACAAAAGCTTCCAATATTAAGTTGATATCAGAGCGCAGGCCCCCAGCCCTGGTCTCCTGGGCTCTGTCCTTGTGATTAGTGAAAAAGCCCCCTTGCCTTCTCGCCACTCTTCCATCAACCCCCGTTGGGGCCTGGCGTGGGGAGGGCGAGAGCAGCCCCCTGGGGAGGGGGGGTGGGGGACTGGTCCCATAGTGGACATCCCTGGAGAGAACGGGGTTAGAAGTCCCCACAGGCTTGTGGCCAGATGAAGCAGGGAGCTGTGATGAAAAGAGGCTTTGCTGGCATCATGGCTGAGCTCCCCAGCTAAAGTGCCTAATCCATATTAGCTGCACAAAGGCCCCACAGATTAGCAAACGTCTTCATCAAACTGATTTAAAACTCAACTTTTGGCTAAAATAGACCAGACAGAAAAGAAAAAAACAGAACTGTGGAGGAGACGAGGAGAGGTATGTGTGTGAGACAGAAAGATTGCCAGACTCTAATGTGGTCCTGAGGTTATGATATTCAGGGTGAAAACCTTAACCCCTTAGACTGTGGAAGCCATTATTGTGGAAGTCAGGGGTCTTATTGCTGAAAATATGGGATTTCCTGCTACTGACGCACACAATGATGCATCTCACTGGTATTAACATCTTAACTCCTTGACTTCTCCATTACTCTCCATTCTGTTTAAGGTTTACTAGAGTTGATGTAGCTACGTAGGCTATGTTTCACTGTGGTAGTCTGACTATTTCACAGGACTATGTAGACATGCTAGAGCTGCCTATAGGTGTACTAATGTGGAGTGCCACACCTATTTTGGCATGACCTCAGTTGGACTGTATATCATCATGGTGGCCAGTGATTAAATCAGTTTTAGGGGGGTTCACAGCTTTAATCTTGCAGATAGATTGTGGGTTCTGTCAATGTAATTGTCTGCATCATTTCCAATCCCCCATATACAATGCTGTGAAAAACTGTTTTCCCCCTTTCTGATTTTCTCAATTTTTTCATATTTTTGATTCTGAAAGTTATCAGAGTTTCAACCAAAACCTAATATTAGATAAAGGGAACCTGAGTTTATAAATAACAACAACAATGTATACTTATTTTACTTATTTAATTAACAAAGTTATGCAACACTCAATCTCCCTGTGTGTAAAAGTAATTACCCCCTTACACTCAATAACAGAAAAAGAGTATGAAAATGTATGCACTCACTACTGTAAGTCAATCTGGATAAGAGTGTCTGCTAAATAACTCAAATGTAAATGTAAACTGGTTGTGCCACCTTTAGCTGCAGTGACTGCAACCAAATGCTTCCTGTAGTTGTTGATCAATCTCTAACATCGCTGTGGAGGAATTTTGGCCCACTATTACATGCAGAACTGCTTTAACTCAGCGACATTTGTGGGTTTTCAAGCATGAACTGCTTGTTTCAAGTCCTGCCACAACATCTCAATTGGTATTAGGTCTGGACTTTGACTAGGCCATAACAAACCTTCTGTTTTCATATAGACTAGATTGTGTGTTTTGGATCATTGTCTTGCTGCATGACCCAGCTGCACTTCAGCTTCAGCTCACAGACGGATGGCCTGACATTCTCCTGTAGAAGTCTCTGACACAGAACAGAATTCATGGTGCCTTCTATCGTCCAGGTCCTGAGACAGCAAAGCATCACCAAACCATCACACTACCACCACCATGCTTGTTCATTGGTATGAGGTTCTTACAGTGGAATGGAATGGAATTTACTCAAGTTTGCCAAAAAGCACCTGGAAGCACCTGGATGATCATCAAGACTCTTAGAATATTCTTCAATGTCAAAAGTATAACTTTTTGGACAACATGGGTCCCATTATACCTGGCGAACACCAAATCATAAGTCATTGTTGTGTTATTTGTTCACTCAGGTTCCCTTTACAGTCAGGGGAAAAATTATTTGATCCCCTGCTGATTTTGTACGTTTGCCCACTGACAAAGATCAGTCTATAATTTTAATGGTAGGTTTATTTGAACAGTGAGAGACAGAATAACAACGCATGAAAAACGCATGTCAAAAATGTTATACATTGATTTGCATTTTAATGAGGGAAATAAGTGTTTGACCCCCTCTCAATCAGAAAGATTTCTGGCTCCCAGGTGTCTTTTATACAGGTAATGAGCTAAGATTAGGAGCACCCTCTTAAAAGGAGTGCTCCTAATCTCAGTTTGTTACCTGTATAAAAGACACCTGTCCACAGAAGCAATCAATCAATCAGATTCCAAACTCTCCACCATGGCCAAGACCAAAGAGCTCTCCAAGGATGTCAGGGACAAGGTTGTAGACCTACACAAGGCTGGAATGGGCTACAAGACCATCGCCAAGCAGCTTGGTGAGAAGGTGACAACAGTTGGTGCGATTATTCGCAAATGGAAGAAACACAAAAGAACTGTCAATCTCCCTCGGCCTGGGGCTCCATGCAAGATCTCACCTCGTGGAGTTGCCATGATCATGAGAACGGTGAGGAATCAGCCCAGAACTACACAGGAGGATCTTGTCAATGATCTCAAGGCAGCTGGGAACCTAGTCACCAAGAAAACAATTGGTAACACACTATGCCGTGAAGGACTGAAATCCTGCAGCGCCCACAAGGTCTCCCTGCTCAAGAGAGCACATATACATGCCCGTCTGAAGTTTGCCAATGAACATTTGAATGATTCAGAGGACAACTGGGTGAAAGTGTTGTGGTCAGATGAGACCAAAATGGAGCTATTTGGCATCAACTCAATTCGCCGTGTTTGGAGGAGGAAGAATGCTGCCTGTGACCCCAGTCAAACATGGAGGTGGAAACCTTATGCTTTGGGGGTGTTTTTCTGCTAAGGGGACAGGACAACTTCACCACATCAAAGGGATGATGGACAGGGCCAAAACACATGGCCAAGGCAACAAAGGAGTGGCTCAAGAAGAAGCACATTAAGGTTCTGGAGTGGCCTAGCCAGTCTCCAGACCTTAATCCCATAGAAAATCTGTGGAGGGAGCTGAAGGTTCGAGTTGCCAAACGTCAGCCTCGAAACCTTAATGACTTGGAGAAGATCTGCAAAGAGGAGTGGGACAAAATCCCTCCTGAGATATGTGCAAACCTGGTGGCCAACTACAAGAAACGTCTGACCTCTGTGATTGCCAACAAGGGTTTTGCCACCAAGTACTAAGTCGTGTTTTGCAGAGGGGTCAAATACTTATTTCCCTCATTAAAATGCAAATCAATTTATAACATTTTTGACATGTGTTTTTCTGGATTTTTTTGTTGTTGTTATTCTGTCTCTCACTGTTAAAATAAACCTACCATTAAAATTATAGACTGATCATTTCTTTGTCGGTGGGCAAACGTACTGTAACGACATTCCTCCTCCTCTTCTGAGGAGGAGAAGCGAGAAGGATCGGAGGACCAATGCGCAGCGTGGTAAGTGTCCATAACGTTTATTAAAAGACATAAACTGAACACTATGAGATACAAAACAATAAATGTGAACATTAACGAAAACCGAAACAGTACCCTGTGGCAACAAACACTCACACGGAAACAAACACCCACAACTCAAAAGTGAAACCCAGGCTACGTAAGTATGATTCTCAATCAGAGACAACTAACGACACCTGCCTCTGATTGAGAACCATACTAGGCTGAATTCAAAACCCCAACATAGAAAAACACACATAGACTGCCCACCCCAACTCACGCCCTGACCATACTAAATAAAGACAAAACAAAGGAAATAAAGGTCAGAACGTGACACATACAAAATCAGCAGGGGATCAAATACCTTTTTCCCTCACTGTATGTAATATTAGGTTTTTGTTGAAGATCTGATAATGTTCAGTATAAAAAAATTTGCTGTTTTTAAGTGACTCAAATGTCACGGTACTGGTTTTCTCCACCACTTTTTATGTCATTCACTGATTTTACTGCTGCAGCCACATAATGTGATGGGATAAAGGGGATAATTATTCAACCAAAAGACGTCAAACCCGTCGTTTCTATGAGGAGTTGAGCAGAGTGGATAAATAGAGTGCTTCACATGGCTGGCATGGCCATCTGTCTTGACTGATTGAATCTGGTCAAGTTAATGTGCATGATCTCCAAGACACTCAACGCTTGTGAGACGGACCGCAGGTCTCAACCTCGGCCGTGTGAAGTTTTATAGATTAGTTTCATTTTTCCTCAGGTGTTTTTCCTCTAATCGGATGGAAGTATCCACGGGTCACCTGAATCTAATTAGGATCCCCCGTTGTTTGTTTACCTAGGGTTTGTTTACCTTGGGTTTGCTCAGTTAGATTGGAGTTCCGAGTCAACTCCAAGGTCCTCGGCGGATCACAGAGGAGAGTAGTGTAAACATCTGGCTGGCCTTTTTTCCTTAATTGAATTAGAAATCTGCCTATTTTCCTTAATTTGATTTGAAATCTGCTGTCGTAAATTGTATTTAATGATTGTAATGTGATATTCCTAACTCAATTCATCTCATTTACTTGCTGTTGATTTGTTTTTCGCGGGGGGGAATTCTTTCTGTGCCTGTTTTCTTTTCTTTTTTTCTTGGAGCCTGGTTTCCTGTCGTAACATGTTGTTGAAATTGAATAATTGAACGCCTTCTAGTGTTTTCTGTGGGCTGGATCAGGAAGACTTACTGAAACAATGTGATGTTCAGACAGAGCAATATGACGTGATAATAGGGACTAATACAGTGCGTTCAGAAAGTGTTAAGACCCTTTCCCTTTTTCCACATCTTGTTTCATTACAGCCTTATTTTGAAAATGAATTCAATTAAATGTTTTCCTCATCAATCTACACACAATACCCCATAATGACAAAACAAAAACAGGTTTTTAGAATTCTTTGCAAATATATATACTTTTTTTTTTAAATACCTTATTTACATTAGTATTCAGACCCTTTGCTATGAGACTCGAAATTGAGCTCAACTGTATCTTGTTTCTATTGATCATTTTTGAGATGTTTCTACAACTTGAGTGGCGTCCAGCTGTGGTACATTTAATTGATTAGACATGATTTGGAAAGGCACACACCTGCCTATATAAGGTCCCATAGTTGACCGTGCATGTCAGAGCTAAAACCAAGTGCTCTGAGACAGGATTGTGTCGAAGCACAGATCTGGGGTAGGGTACCAAAAAATGTCTGCAGCATTGAAGGTCCCCAAGAACACAGTGGCCTTAATCATTCTTAAATGGAAGAAGTTTGGATCCACTAAGATTCTTCCTAGAGCTGGGGGGGAGGAGGGCCTTGGTCAGGGAGGTGACCAAGAACCTGATGGTCACTCTGACAGAGCTCTAAAGTTCCTCTGTGGTGATGGTTGTCCTTTTGGAAGGTTCTCCCATCTCTGCAGCTCTCCACCAATCAGGCCTTTATGGTAGAGTGGCCAGACGGAGCCACACCTCAGTAAAAAGGCACATAACAGCCCACTTTTCCAAAAGGCACCTAAAGGACCTGAAAATAGCTGTGCAGCGATGCTCCCCATCCAACCTGACAGAGCTTGAGAGGATCTACAGAGAAGAATGGGAGAAACTCCCCAAATACAGGTGTTTCCAAGCTTGTAGCATCATAGTCAAGACTCCAGGCTGAATATTTATGTGGTTATTATTTATTATTATTATTATTGTCACGTATACTCCCTCTCCAGCCTCTAGGTCATCAGGCTGCTGATTATCCTGCACACCTGTCACCATCGTCTCGCGCACCTGCGCCTCATGACACTCACCTGGACTCCATCACCTCCTTGATTATCTTCCCTATATCTGTCACTTCCATTGGTTCTTTCCTCAGGTGTTATTGACTCTGTTTTCATGTCGGTGCGTTGTTTGTGGTTTGTGTTCATTGTTTCTTTTATTTTTTTAAACACTCACTCCCTGAACTTGCTTCCCGACTTTCAGCGCACTCGTTACAATTATTTATTTTTTAATACATTTGTAAAAATGTCTTAACCTGTTTTTGCTTTGTCTTTATAGGGTATTGTGTGTAGATTGATGAGGGAAAAAAAACAATTCAATCAATTTCAGAATAAGGCTGTAATGTAACAAAATGTTGGAAAAAGTCAAGGGTTCTGCATACTTTCTGAATGCACTGTACGTATACTGTATTACTTGCCATTGTTTATCACGGTGTGCCAACAGATTATTTATGCGGTAGGCCTATATAGCACCCATATAAAAACACCATAACAACTACAGTATATACCATCTGACATAAACAATTGTGAGCACTTTAATCCTAAAGCTTTTATCCATCAGATCAACTGACATGGAGGGTTGTTATGAAGACACTCTATTGCAGACTGTCTGAAAGGGGCCAAGGTCAAGCCAGGAGGTTAAGATTGGGGCCATACACAGCGCTGACCCATAAGGTTCCATTTGGGGGACACAGTATGCTTTCAAACACTAATAACAATACCATCTTTTCCTCAGAGGGTCAGAGGGAGGGAAGGAGGCAGACAGACAGAGAGACAGACACACAGACATTTTGTTTGTCTGTTTTTAGACTGGCTCTGAGGGAAACCTGGTGTCTGTGTATGGAGTTAATTAAGCCATAGTTTTTGAGCTATAATTGATTGAATCCTAGTCATAATATAAATTGCAGGGCCCCGGCAGCTGCGTCTCTCTGAATTAAAACCAGTGGCATCCTCGCTGAGTGGAAGACTATGTTAATAAGGGCCTTCAATGCAATCACATTGTTGTTTTGGTCTTTTTTTAAGCCAGGGTGCTTGTTTTTTTTCTCCAACATTTTTCTCTCAAGGGGTCTTATTATACACTTCTGTAACACTAGAGAAGACAGTGTGCTCTGCAGTGGGGAGCCAAGAACCCCTCCTCTTGGCTCCTTTAAATCTGTCAAGGCATCTGCTGCATCCACCCTGGTAAATCCTTTGACGTGTGGGGCTAAAGAGCGGCCTTGTATCATTCATGAGTGCTGGTGGATTTCCATATCTGACACCGGGCTGCTGCCTGCCTGGCTTACTACTGGAAGCTGCTGGGAGCACTTGTGTCCATATTCAGCCCTCCACCGTGAAGTGCTGCAACATATGGCGACCGAGGTGACACATGCGCTGCGCACACAGCCGCATTCTCTTCCATCTACAGTCTGTCCCTTTCTTCCTCACCCCACTCCACACACACACCGAATCCAACATTTGCATGACATTCACACTAACACAGACATTCAAATCCAAATTGAAACTGAGATTGAACTCAAATGTGTGCAAATGTGCAGGGAAGAAATATAAATGCACACACACACTTGTGCTTGTGTACACACACACACCCTGTATCCATTATCTCCCTCTGTCTCTATCAGTGGCCTTCTCCTTTTCTCCTGCCCTCTACCCCTGCCTCTATTCCCAGGCTGACCCTATCCTAGGGCCACTGATACTTGCCGGTAATGATGAGAAATGGAGTTATAATGCCAGTTGTTAAACCTCCGGCCGCAACACAAATGTGCGTCTGGGACCCTGCATTTGTCTCTGAATGGATTAGGCCTTTCCTTCATGTTTAATCTCACTCCAGCCTCTACCACCCAGCTACTCTGTGTTGCTCACCGTAACACATACGCTGTCATTTTTCTCTCCCAGGCCTTTAACTGTTGAGATTCCTGCACAGTAGTAATGTTCTTTCTATTGCTCCTTGTGTCTTTGTTGCAGATGTCTGGGGACATCTGTTGTCCTCGAATATACAGTAAGACAATTTGATTTGAAGAGTAACATACTTATCCTTGAAAGAGTGTTATCTACTGTATCTATCAGACTTGGCTGTTAGTTTTTAGACTTCCATTTAGACGGCTGTCTGGCCGCTGCATAAATTGACATAGTTCCCAGCACCTGGAAGACATCCATCCCTCACCTCCCACTATTCTGTCACATTCTCAACACTTTCATTTCCCCTGTGTTTCAGATAGACCTCCTCTATCTATGCAACAGCTTCCTCCAACTGTCTTTCCATTGCTGTCTGTCTGTCTGCCATGTGCCCAGTGCCCAGTGTCTTTAGTGTGAAGCCACAGAAGAGCCAAGGTATTTTTTCTTCATTATTAACATTTATGCAAATACAACTCATTTGTGGATGAGAGTAAAGATTTAAAGGATCGCTCCCCAGAGTTTACTTTAGGCGTACATAGTACAGAGTTTTTTTTTAATCGTGACAACCTTTCAGTGTCTGTTGAGGCGGTAATGCCTGTTCCTCCCCAGTGCCAAAGATTATATGCTTATTATTTTCTGAGAGAAAAAAAGGTCATAGAATGTTAATAAACTGGCGCCACTCTGTATTAAATTATCAAGGTGAATGAAAAATTCATTTCAAAACTTCTTTCACACTTTACGAGCCAGTGCACAATTCACTTGTATCTTGTTAATTAAAGGAAATGACATTTTTATTACAAGGGAGACAATAAGACGACTTGTTAAAAATATACAGTACCAGTCAGAAGTTTGGACACACCTACTCATTCAAGGGTTTTTCTTTATTTTACTATTTTCTACATTAAAGAATAATAGTGAAGACATCAAAGCTATGAAATAACACATATGGAATGATGTAGTAACCAAAAAAAGTGTTAAACAAATATTTGAGATTCTTCAAAGTATCCACCCTTTGCCTTGATGACAGCTTTGCGCACTCTTGGCATTCTCTCAACCAGCTTCATGTGGTAGTCACCTGGAATGGATTTCAATTAACAGGTGTGTCTTGTTAAACTTTAATTTGTGGAATATACAGTACCAGTCAAAAGTTTGGACACACCTACTCATTCAAGGGCTTTTCTTTATTTGTACTATTTTCTACATTGTAAAATAATGCCCTGTTTGATGAAAGACCAAGTTCCATATAATGGCAAGAACAGCTCAAATAAGCAAAGAGAAATGACAGACCATCATTACTTTAAGACATGAAGGTCAGTCAATCCGGAAAATTCCAAGAACTCTGAAAGTTTCTTCAATTGCCATCTCAAAAACCATCTAGCGCTATGATGAAACTGGCTCTCATGAGGACCGCCACAGGACAGGAAGAGCCAAAGGTACCTTTGCTGCAGAGGATAAGTTCATTATAGTTAACTGCACCTCAGATTGCAGCCCAAATAAATGCTTCACAGAGTTGCCGACTCATCTCAACATCAACTGTTTTGAAGAGTGTGTGAATCAGGCCTTCATGATCGAATTGCTGCAAAGAAACCACTACTAAAAGACACAAATAAGAAGAAGAGACTTGCTTAGGCCAAGAAACACAAGCAATGGACATTAGACCGGTGGAAATCTGTCCTTTGGTCTGATGAGTCCAAATTTGAGATTTTTGGTTCCAACCGCCGTGTCTTTGTGAGACGCAGAGTAGGTGAATGGATGATCTCTGCATGTGTTGTTCCCATCGTGAAGCATGGAGGAGGTGTGGGGGTGCTTTGCTAGTGACACTGTCTGTGATTGATTTAGAATTCAAGGTACACTCAACCAGCATGGCTACCACAGCATTCTGCAGCGATACGCCATCCCATATCATTTGTGCTTAGTGGGACTATCATTTGTTTTTCAACAGGACAATGACCCAAAACAAGGGCTATTTGACCAAGGAGAGTGATGGAGTGCTGCATCAGATGACCTGGCCTCCACAATCACCTGACCTCAACCCAATTGAGATGGTTTGGGATGAGTTGGACAGCCAAAACTCCTTCAAGACTGTTGGAAAAGCATTGCTCATGAAGCTGGTTGCGAGAATGCCAAGAGTATGCAATGCTGTCATCAAGGCAAAGGGTGGCTACTTTGAAGAACCTAAAATTTGTTTACCACTTTTGTGGTACCTACATGATTCCATGTGTGTTATTTCATAGTTTTGATGTCTTCACTGTTATTCTACAATGTAGAAAATATAAAAAATAAAAACCCCTTGAATGAGTAGGTGTGTCTAAACTTTTGACTGGTACTGTGTATTTTTCAGATCCCAAGCAGTCAGTGGCTTAGCCGGAAAAAATCCCCTATCATTTTTGTCGTTATCAATATTATTCCCCATATTTTGGTGAATATGGGGATATTTGGTCCAACTCTCTGTAGCTTATCAGGGTCCCCTGCAAAGAGTTGCTGGATTAGCAGCTAATGTCCCATCCCATACATTTTCATTTCTGTTTTTATTTCAGAGGAGACAAATTGGTGATAAGACCACACAAGGGGTGAAAACCTTTGTTTTTTTTAGACAGGAACAGATGTAGGCCTTTAAAGTGTATTTTTCTTTGTGTCCATTTTCCAAACAGCTCTTATAGCAGAAAAGCACAGGCTCCATAAAGCACAGGCTCCATAGACAATGTGTATCGGATAGAGGATCTGTACATTTTCTCAGGCTGCTGCCGTGTAGATGATAAAGAATGTCAAGGTGACGTGCGCATGGTGTTTGAGGGAGAATAAAGACGGCAATGTCCTTGCTGATTCTATCAGGAGCAGCCAATCTTTACCTTGCGCAAAGGCAGACACGAAAGAGAGTGGGGGTGGGAAGGAGAGAAGGGAGGTGGATAGGGGAAGGAGAGCAAATGAGAGGTTGACATTCCTCCTATAAACCAACGTGAGTCCAACGTGCATGCTTATCAGGTACCGACTGATTTTCCACCCCTATCGATCGGCAGTGTTGGGCAATGCAAATTGCAGTGGCTAGCCCAGGGTATTCTATCATCAATGGAGAGTCATTATCTTCGGCAACAACCAATATTGGATTGTTAAGCCTGGGGATAAGGTGCCTAGCAAAGCCTTCAAACAGTCACCTCTGGGATTGAAGAACTGATGGATGAATAGATCTACTGGGACTGGTTGCTAGAGGGGTTCCTGAGGCAAACTAGTGCAGTTACCAGCTCTCATCTCCCCCTGCCCTGGTCTATCATCAGCACTGCAGCCTGAAAGAATCCCCTCAGAAATAATTAATTTTTAATGTGTCTGATGGAGGGCTGCTTTGTGTTCTACAACAGCTCCATCAATCAGGAATCAGGATGGCTTTTCATGTTGAATAGGACCCTCCAGAAATATTTTAACATGAGGCCTGTGATGAGGAGATCTATAGGGAAAGTTAAAAAGCCTTATGAGTTTAGCCTGACAAGACCCATTGATAGATGCAATAGACTCAACAACTGCCTTCTAGCCAGTGAAAAATCCATTAATGTCTGTCTACTGACTTCATTTCTGCATACTATTATACAAAAAACTTGATATCTTGATATCTTGGTCAGCGGCGGCGGGCACATCTCATTTCTTGAGCTTCCTCTGTCAGCTACTATAATAGCCTTGACAGTAAGTGTAGTCTCCACAAAGTCATTCAGATTGTCTGACATCCACGGGCTTCCATTCACGATAGCAGTACTTGTATTTTGAAGTATGCAGGTGCTCTAAATGGATGACCTAAAAAAACGTTGTCTCTATTGAAAGATGGAGGCCCATTGACTAAGGTGCTCGTTCACACATTGGAGGTCTAAGCTACTCATGCGCAGTCATGAATAAATCACGGATTTCCGAAGGCACTTGCGAGTAGAAATTACAGTGTTTCAGGATGTTCACGCACACAGAAATAAAAAAGGGAATAAAACATTAACATCGGCTGCCATTCCATTCCGTTTTGCTTTGGACCGCTTAAGTTGTACCTCTCCACCATCATCAGTGATGGCACGGATTCTGTGCCATGTTTAGATGCGGATAAATATTGATGTTGTTCGTTGCCTAGTGAAAATACTGCTCAGAATATTCTGCTTGTGCACTTTGTTGTAGAAACACATTGCACTAGCCTAATTGTTTTTCTGTTGCCAATACTTGAAAATTGGGTACACAAAATGCATTAATTTTCAAAAAATGACATTATTTTGCTCACATAATAATTTCTGAAACATAATACTAGTAACATGTCCGATAAACTATGAGTGGTGCAAGCTGTTAATAACAGGAAGTAGTGTACATGTGTTCTGTGGAACATGACACCAATGGCACCATCTAGAATGTAATTAGCTGGAATACATCATTGACCACAATGTTTGCTGTCAGGGATCTGGAATCAACCTGTCTCTGCACTGTCTTGGGTTCTCTTTTACATAACAGTGCCACTGGCTGCAAAATACACACCTATTTTGGGACATGAGGGAGCCAGGGAGACCATGACATGAAGGCCAACATGTGGAGTTTGATATGCCAGATGGTATACCTATTTCCACAGGGTTAGATATGTGGGCGGGGCTCCATATCCATTCAGTCATTGCTGGCTTACCTGAGATGAACTGTTCTTCTGTTCAAGTCTGGTGGCATTAGCAGGCCACAACTCAGTGGACCTCCGGCCTAAAGCTGGCAGGTTACTGCTGAATGACAGAAAATAGGCCTACAGTACACTGGCCCTCAGCCTTGTAGTACTCAACCTGTCCTCATATGCCCAATGTTGTCATATTTTAGGCCTGCAGCTACCCACAGACAATCATATTGCATTTGTTTGTTTGTAAACATTTACAACTGGTGAATCATTATTTCTGAATGGCTTATTACAGTGTTATTACAATGTAGAAGGTGGTGTTTCTGTTTTGTTTTTATCAGAACGCAGGGTTGCATAGCTACTGGATCTAATGATAAATCGTAATGCTTGTGGTGGCTTGTTTTAAAATAATACTTGTGGTGGCTCATTTCATTATAATGATTGTGGTGTCTTGTTTTAAAATAATACTTGTGGTGTCTTGTTTCATTATAATGATTGTGGTGGCTTTTCTCATTATAATGCTTGTGGTGGCTTGTTTCATTATAATGCTTGTGGTGTCTTGTTTCATTATAATGCTTGTGGTGGCTTGTTTCATCATAATGCTTGTGGTGTCTTGTTTTAAAATAATACTTGTGGTGTCTTGTTTCATCATAATGATTGTGGTGTCTTGTTTCATCATAATGCTTGTGGTGTCTTGTTTCATCATAATGATTGTGGTGTCTTGTTTCATTATAATGATTGTGGTGTCTTGTTTCATCATAATGATTGTGGTGTCTTGTTTCATTATAATGATTGTGGTGTCTTGTTTCATCATAATGCTTGTGGTGTCTTGTTTCATCATAATGCTTGTGGTGTCTTGTTTCATTATAATGATTGTGGTGGCTTGTTTCATTATAATACTTGTGGTGGCTTGTTTCATTATAATGATTGTGGTGTCTTGTTTCATTATAATGATTGTGGTGTCTTGTTTCATTATAATGATTGTGGTGTCTTGTTTCATTATAATGATTGTGATGTCTTGTTTCATTATAATGCTTGTGGTGGCTTGATTCATTATAATGCTTGTGGTGTCTTGTTTCATCATAATGCTTGTGGTGGCTTGTTTCATCATAATGCTTGTGGTGGCTTGATTCATTATAATGATTGTGGTGGCTTGTTTCATTATAA
This sequence comes from Oncorhynchus tshawytscha, assembly GCF_018296145.1. Lineage (NCBI taxonomy): Eukaryota > Metazoa > Chordata > Actinopteri > Salmoniformes > Salmonidae > Oncorhynchus > Oncorhynchus tshawytscha. Next base: position 22,649,271 of record NC_056440.1, on the reverse strand, counting down.
TGATTGTGGTGGCTTGTTTCATTATAATGATTGTGGTGGCTTGTTTCATTATAATGATTGTGGTGGCTTGTTTCATTATAATGCTTGTGGTGGCTTGTTTCATTATAATGCTTGTGGTGGCTTGTTTTATTATAATGATTGTGGTGGCTTGTTTCATTATAATGCTTGTGGTGGCTTGTTTCATTATAATGATTGTGGTGGCTTGTTTCATTATAATGCTTGTGGTGGCTTGTTTCATTATAATGCTTGTGGTGGCTTGTTTCATTATAATGCTTGTGGTGGCTTGTTTTATTATAATGATTGTGGTGGCTTGTTTCATTATAATGCTTGTGGTGGCTTGTTTCATTATAATGATTGTGGTGGCTTGTTTCATTATAATGATTGTGGTGGCTTGTTTCATTATAATGATTGTGGTGGCTTGTTTCATTATAATGCTTGTGGTGGCTTGTTTCATTATAATGCTTGTGGTGGCTTGTTTCATTATAATGCTTGTGGTGGCTTGATTCATTATAATGCTTGTGGTGGCTTGTTTCATTATAATGCTTGTGGTGGCTTGATTCATTATAATGATTGTTGTGGCTTGTTTCATTACAATGCTTGTGGTGGCTTGTTTCATTACAATGCTTGTGGTGGCTTGTTTCATTATAATGCTTGTGGTGGCTTGTTTCATTATAATGCTTGTGGTGGCTTGTTTTATTATAATGCTTGTGGTGGCTTGTTTCATTATAATGCTTGTGGTGGCTTGTTTTATTATAATGCTTGTGGTGGCTTGTTTCATTATAATGATTGTGGTGGCTTGTTTCATCATAATACTTCCTTTTGTGTTACATATACTTCTCCAGGATAGTTCCCCAAGTCTAGTGGCATATGCATGTTTCCATTTAGCTTTTAAAGTCTTTCAAAGTGCCCCAATACATCCCAAAATAAAAATAATAGGAATTGACCAAGTTACCAAAAGTCCATCAAGTGATGAAAATGTTTTCCCTTTCTCACTATGCTCTACTTCCATAATGGCACTCAATCCGTCCCTCTGCCATTATTACATCCTCAGAGACCAGCTGCCATAAATTGTGTGTGTGTGTGTGTGTGTGTGTGTGTGTGTGTGTGTGTGTGTGTGTGTTCAAATGTCTGTTGGGTTGGGGATGACCTGTAAATACAGTCAGCTGGGAAATATTTAGAAGACTTACATTCCAGACACAAACCCGCTGAGCACTCTTATTGACATTGCATGCAATGTTGCATCGAATATACACAAAATACATGCCAGTTTGGAGGAAGCATAATAGTGTATTATTTTAGCCCATCAGCCCTTATTCTTTCTGGGGTATTTGTGGGGTATAACATGACATGGCAAAGTGTAAACACTAATGTTAAATTTGTCTTTAGCCAGATTCACTGAGACTGAGTGGGGTTGTCAGATTGTTTTTCTTGGTGCTTTGTTAACATAAGCTTTTTTGATCCGACTTCAATCATGTGAGTTAAACAGGTCATAACGGTGAACAAGAGGGCTAACTTCTACAGAAAATATAGGAAATGTCCTCCTCTTTAGCCTCAAAGATTTTATTCTCCCCCCAAAAGAAAAACATTTGAACAGCATCTTCAGCTTTAAAAAGGAGGCAGATGGACAGCTCTGGTCTTTGTCAGAATGCCAATCTGTATTCCCCAGACCACTGTTAAAGTGGGAGCTGGAGAAAATCACTGCAGACCCGGGAGGTCAAAATGGATGAACTCCCAGATTTTTGTTGATGGGTTGGAGAAATACTGTATTTCTAAAACCCAAGAAAGAAGGCCAGAATGCTCTCCCCACTGTGCTGGAACAGAATGTAGATTTTTTTTTGTGTGTGTAACAAAATAACAGCCCATTACAACACCATAATTGTGGTGTTAAGTGTTATTATACTGTCTTTCACTGAAATATACAGTATTAGACAGTATTATTTGGTTACATTGATGGGTATTTATGTTACATAATTGTTGGATATATGCACATATCAGAATTGGTCATTGGCAGGGCTATTTTGTTTTTTCTGTGATCACGCATTGTGCTTTTGACTTGGAATGTCCTTGAAAGGGGGGAGGTTGTATTAAAATGCGATGTAAAACATTGAGCATGATAATAGGCCTACGCATAGACCCTGTGCTATTGGCAAAGCCCGACTTGGCAATTCGTTTTCAAGTGACAAGAAGACGGGACTGTCGACATGTTCAATTGAGAACGACGCCGCAGTGAATCAAATTAAAGATCTAGCCCTCGTGCATTGATTGCTTTGGTCTCGTCCTGTCCTATTTTTTTTAACACACCCAGCGGAGCGAGAGCAGCTTGAAGCACAGCCTGCCAACGTTACACATTACGAAGCCCAGTCTCTCTCGTATGTGCCTGGAGAGCGTCGTGTCCGAGGCGCAGAGCGCGCTGCGTTTTCGGGACTTCTCGGCTAATTCTAAAAGCCTCAATAAATTGTGGATACATTCTATTGAAAAGCCTAACTCACTTGAAAGCTTTTTCACAACCTGGGATATGCAATTGATGTTATTTCCAGCGTGAAACCGTCTTATTCGTGGAATCTATTGTTAAGGATCTGTCATCGGAGCTTCCATATGACTTGGATTCATATAAACGGTATTCTGGTTTGACACAAAGATCCACTGTTTTTCCTTTTTTGGGAACAAGGAACCTGTTTTTAGGACTATTCTTGGAGCACGAATAGTTTCTGCGTGTGATTGAACTTCGAAGAAAAGGAGAAATAACTGAATAATGAAAATATTACTTATGGGTTGACAGCTTTCGCCTCTGCAGACGGAAAAAACGCTCAGTAGCCTAAATATTTATTGTTTGAGCAGGTTGTTTCTTCTGTCTTGTCTGCCCCGCTGTATTCTTCACGGCAGTCTGCTCTTGGACGAATTTATTTTGCTTATTTTGCTGGATTTATTTGAATAAGGCTCGATTGAAGGGTTTTGTGAACCGATATTGAATTTCACGGAGGAAATCGCAACTCATTTGTTTCGGTAAGGTTATGAAATTTGATCATTGCCTTTTTGCCAATCCTTTTCGTTCGTCTCATTTCAATGTTTTCCCTTTGTAACTAAAATAAAATATGAATATTTACATTATGACAGGCGGTTATATTCATTCGAATTACGAATTGGCTATTTGTCCGTTTTTAATTATGTATATTTTTCGCGTATTATTCTCTGAATATCGGCTGTGCACAATGTGTTCTATTCTGTTCTATTGTGAATTGATATGTAATTACTTGCACATTTAGACTGAAATAGGCTAGCATTTATGTCAACTTTATTTATGTAATATATTTTTTTGTCTATTTCTAAGCCTCCACGTTACAGCCAGTAGCGTAGTCTATAATAAATTCAACGCACGTCATTTGACACAATTTTAAGATTGCCCTATGTCTGACACCAAGTACCACAGGAGGAGCTGTTTAATTAGTTTTTGTTCCCAAAGCAATCTGGACGTTCAAGGTTATATCAAAACGTCTTTCGATATGACCCAAAGACGCAAAGAGGCTGTTATGCGCGTTTACCGGTCCTCTATTCTAGGGCGGACTTTTGGCTTGTTTGTTAGGATTATTTCCGTGTTCATGTATTTCAAATATGTCATTAAGGTGTACAAGCTACACTGTTGTTGTGTCTGTCTAAGTACATGTTTGGGACAACACACACCTGTACTTTATGTTCTCTTGGAATCTCTGTCATCCTATTTCAGGTTTAAAAGTGTACCTGCAAAATGTTGTGTAGGATAGCTATAGCTTCATGTCTTATGGATATACTATTGGCTATTGTGTGCAAAGCATTATTATACTAATAACAATCTAATGACGGAGCTCTTGGAAAAATAATTTCAGATAGCCTACATCTAGATTGACCCTCTATGTGCATAGGCCTACATTTATTTGATACTGGACTTTTTTTTTACAGTCATAATATACAAACCTGTAGGTTGTAACAATGTTATTTCTATATACTGATGTCCAGGCAAACTTTGAAAATTGTCCATATTCTGAACATCAGCGATAATACTGCTGCTATAGCCTAAATGGAAAATAAGTATGAAAATAGTGGGTCTCAAGAGTTCAACAGGGTCACTGGTCTACACATTGAGTGGGCGATTTGGTCACCTATTCTTGGCTAGGTGTAAAGGTCTTTGTGTGGTGGTTTCTATGAGAAGTGGATAGATAACCTCACACTTTGCAACAACTATATCACAGCCTTGAGTCTCATTTTAGTGCCTGTTCACAGTGTGGTTATAGTGTTTCCATTTTACGTTGTAGTAAATGTGTATCCAAGCTAGTGAATACAGAAAATATGACTCTACTAAAAACTCCTCCTCTACTGCTGCACAGTACCCACCGCCTCTACCACTTCCTCTACCACCTCCCTTATGTCTATCTTTCTCCATTTCCTTCAACCAAATCTTTAATCTACTGCAGATGAAGCTCTGGAATTAGCTTGCAATATGCTCTCCTTATTCATATCTTCAAAAGCCCATTTATCTCCAGCGGAAAGCTGATAAGAAAGAGGCCTGCTTGGCAAGCCTGATAAGAGGGTGAAAAATCCTCCAGCTATTTGTGATGTTCTGAGTTCAGGCTGATCACAGCTAGCTCGGGAAGACATGACATACCTTGCATTATGAGACTAATGCCTCATGCCTCCTCAAACAAGGGGAGTAGAGGAGGGAGAAACATTAAATGGAGATTTATGTTGGATTTAATGCAAGGATTTAAAAGCAGTAGTGAAACATGAAACATAGGGGAAACGTTAAGGAAATAACCTTATTCAAATCTTCGTCCTGACAATAGGGCCTGTAATGTTGTAATGCTATTAACCACTATCATAAAAGAGGTGATTGAGCAGTTAAGCTGTTTGAAATGGAATCGCCTGCCTGGCCTGCTACAGTACATTGCAATGGTCTCTGAAATGTAAAAATATATATATATTTTTTTAAACATGTCAGTGAAACATTTGTTGACGCATTTTAGGTTAAATCTGTGAAAAGCGCTTTGGTTTGAAGGGGTAATAAACTGCACTAAATCCCCAACTGGAACCTGTCTGGAATGTTGATCTTATCCAAATTGGCTTATTCTGATGCCTGACATGCCTGCATGCCCACTGTGAGAACGGGGTTGTGAAATATGGCACTAGGGTAGGTGGGTTACATAGTAGAGTGGAAAGAGTGGAAAACACAACACTTTCACTTCACATTCATTCTGCAGCCTAGCCATGGCATGGCTCATTCAAGGCCAGCCCTCAGGCAGTACTGTAGAGGGAGTCTTTCTCATCTCATCTCCATCCAGCTCTCCATTATGTTTTTCTTGTCTTTTTTTTTAGTACATTGAGAGAGAGTGTGATCTCTTCTTTTACTCTTTAGAATGGCAGAATAGCAGAAGTCTATTCACTGCAGTGAAGGATGGATTTACATTCCCTTCCAGTGCTGAATGTGTGCTTTCTTTCCTGCATATCCTCTGACACTTCACCAGCGTCCATAAATCACATTATATCTATTGTACCAATTTGTTGGCTGGGCACTTGTTTTAAGCCTATTAAGCTGGGTGGATTTTATTGGTTGTTAAATACCTCACCTTTGTCCAATTCGCTGGGTAGAGGGAGGCTCCCTTCACATTATATAGTATATGAATTCCCCTCGTATTCAGACTGTGACTGCATATTATTATTCTTCGATTTCTTTTTTCTAGAGGATTATTCTCAGAACACGTCATTACTCTATAACAAATTACTTGTAGCATGTGATCGTATTCATACTTAGAGAGGAGAACACTCCCTCCTCTGTACACTACTTATATGTAGGTCCTCTGTGTGAGAGAGATGGAGAATTTACAGGCGTCCCCATGGTACTTAGAGCATCTTAATCCTGGCAAGAGAATGACCATAAAGCTCTCTGCACCAAAAGCAGTGGGAGACCTGCGGAAGAGGAACAGAGGAAACCAGCAGCAGAGAGAGAGAGAGAGATGGGGTTGGCAAGCAGCACTTTAATGTGCACTGCAGAGATGTCTCTGTTTTTAACATAAATGTTATAAATAACATGAATGGGTCGCACAAGGCCACTGGCTATAAAGGGACAGGGTGTTGGCAAAACAAAATGCATTTTTTCTCTGTTTTTTTATTTCTGCAGTCTGTGGACAGCGGGTCCCTGCAGAGCCTGTGTGTTGTTAACTGCTCTGTACAGGGGGGATTTATGCCTCTGCCCAAATGGAAGTGACCAGTGACCTTTCCCGTGGCGTTGGCCAGCTCTGACACTGTCACACAATGGACTGCTGCCTCCACAATTTTCTGCATCTCAAATGGCACCCTATTCCCTATATAGTGCACAGCTTTTGACCAGAGCCCTATGGACCCTGGTCAAACGTAATGCACTATATAGGGAAAAGGGTGCCATTTGAGACTCAGCTAATGTGTCAACGGCACAGCTTCTTCTCCGTCATCTCCTCCTATCAGATGTTATTTCCTAAATGTTGGGGCATCTGCTCGCGCTGTGCTGAGTCCCGAGGGCCGCTCACGTCCTCTTTCCCCCCTCTACCCTAAGTTCTAAATGTCAACTGTGCGCAGGGCCATCCAAGGCCTTTAAAATACCTCCAGGTATTGCTGCAGTCATAGGTCAGCCAGTCACTCAGCGGGTAATGTGTGCTTCATGCTCACAGCTCACAGTGGACGTACGAGGGCCACTCACCATGGGTCGCTACACAACACCCCCACCCAATGCTGGAGAGGCCAAGGGAGGAAAGGAGGGAGACGGAGGGAGGGTAGAGAGATGGGGTGGGTCAGAGTTCTAGTCCCCCCAGCACTGATCTCCCATGATGGTGATGTTGTTGTTCTCTCTTGAGCCATGGAATAAAGGACCCCCACTTCACATCAAACAGTCTCCCAACACCATCATAAATATTTCAGAGAACTCTCCCTTTATCCTCCTGGCCCTTCTCCAATTAGCTGCTGACGAAGGAGGCTAGTGAGGGCCATGATCTAAAAGGAGAGAAAATAGGGAAAAACCAGAGGCCTTTGATTTTGGTGCTAGTGAGCATATATCTCCCCACTCTCCAGCGTTCTCTCCTTATTGTGAGCCCTCTCAAGGAGAGGTGGAGACACTTGAGTGAATCCCCCTCTTTTCAAGCTACCGACAAGGGTCAACCTGTAATTCTGGCAGCTGTTTCACTCAGCCCTCCTCCGTTCTACCTCCTCCCACCCACCCGCCCACCCCATCCCATCCCCAAAGCAGCTCTTTCCAGTGAGCAGGCTGTGTCTTTTGTTTCCTTTATGAAGTGTAGTTAAATGTGTTCTGTGCGGCGCTGCGTGGCACCCTGTCTGAGCACCAACCCCAGGCGTGCCATTAGCCAGATATGGCTCTACTGCAGCCGTAATGATGGAGAGAGAGAACACAGCAGAGTAGAGGAGAGGAAACCAGGAGTCTTACATCATGCCATTCGAGTTGTCGTGTGGACCTAATTGCCCCATCGTTTTGTGCGCCCTGCAAGCCCCCTATGTCGCCCAGCTCATGTGTTCAGTACAGAACCTCCCTGTGCCATGTCAGGTTAGTGTAGCAGACATGAGTCGGTCATGGTCTCGTGATGAGGTAACCCAGCCTGCCAACTTCAGAACTAGTGTCTGCCCCCGGCCCAAGAGGACATTTCCTATTGGTCTCACGGTCTAAGACGTTGGTTGCTCCTGTGGGAGACCCAGGTTCTTATCCCGCGAGTTACACTAGCTAGAGTGTTCATGTTTCATCCCATGGCGGGTGGTAGAGGCTGATAGACTGTGAGTTGTTGTGGGAAGGGTGAAAACGGCTTACACCTTTACTTTGAAGGGACGCATTGTAAAAGGTTAAATATGTTAAATACTTAGTGATGGTATACAGTCCATCATAAATCGGTATATGGGGACCTAATGTAGTCTATTACTATGAATTACATATGAAATAGTTATTTTGTATCTTCTGCATTGAATAAACGATATCTGACTATACCTGCAGGTACTTATAGAGGCTACTGAGTTGAGATTGTGATTGGGTTGAGATTGTAGTTGAGTTAGGGTTGAGATGGTGGTTGGGTTAGGGTTGAGATTGTAGTTGGGTTAGGATTGAGATTAGAGGTCGACCGATTCTGATTTTACAACGTCGATACCGATTATTGGAGGACCCCAAAAAAAAGGCCGATACCGATTAATAGGCCGATTTGTTTTATTTTTTGTAATAATGACAATTACAACAATACTGAATGAACACTTATTTGAACTTAATATAATACATCAATAAAATCAATTTAGCCTCAAATAAATAATGAAACATGTTCAATTTGGTTTAAATAATGCATAAACAAAGTGTTGGAGAAGAAAGTAAAAGTGCAATATGTGCCATGTAAGAAAGCTAACGTTTAAGTTCCTTGCTCAGAACATGAGAACATATGAAAGCTGGTGGTTCCTTTTAACATGAGTCTTCAATATTCCCAGGTAAGAAGTTTTAAGTTGTAGTTATTATAGAAATTATAGGACTATTTCTCTCTATACGATTTGTATTTCATTAACCTTTGACTATTGGATGTTCTTATAGGCACTTTAGTATTGCCAGTGTAACAGTATAGCATCCGTCCCTTTTCTCACTCCTCCCTGGGCTCGAACCAGGAACACAACGACAACAGCCACCCTCGAAGCAGCGTTACCCATGCAGAGCAAGGGGAACAACTACTCCAAGTCTCAGAGCGAGTGACGTTTGAAACGCTATTAGCGCGCACCCCGCTAACTAGCTAGCCATTTCACATCGGTTACACCAGCCTAATCTCGGGAGTTGATAGGCTTGAAGTCATAAACATCTCAATGCTTGATGCACAACGAAGAGCTGCTGGAAAAACGCACGAAAGTGCTGTTTGAATGAATGCTTACGAGCCCGCTGCTGCCTACCATCGCTCAGTCAGACTGCTCTATCAAATCATAGACTTAGTTATAATATAATAACACACAGAAATACGAGCCTTAGGTCATTAATATGGTAGAATCCGGAAACTATCATCTCGAAAACAAGACGTTTATTATTTCAGTGAAATACAGAACCATTCCGTATTTTATCTAAGGGGTGGCGTCCATTAGTCTAAATATTCCTGTTACATTGCACAACCTTCAATGTTTTGTCATAATTATGTAAAATTCTGGCAAATTAGGCGGCCCAAACTGTTGCATATACACTGACTCTGCGTGCAATCAACGCAAGAGAAGTGACACATTTTCACCTGGTTAATATTGCCTGCTATCCTGGATTTCTTTTAGCTAAATATTCAGGTTTAAAAATATATACTTCTGTGTATTGATTTTAAGAAAGGCATTGATGTTCATGGTTAGGTACACATTGGAGCAACGATACGCACCGCATCAATAATATGCAACGCAGGACACGCTAGATAAACTAGTAATATCATCAAACATGTGTAGTTAACTATTGATTATGATTGATTGATTGTTTTTTATAAGATAAGTTTAATGCTAGCTAGCAACTTATCTTGGCTTACTGCATTCGCGTAACAGGCAGTCTCCTCGTGGAGTCCAACGAGAGGCACGTGGTTAGAGTGTTGAACTAGTTAACTGTAAGGTTGCAAGATTGAATCCCCCGAGCTGACAAGGTGAAAATCTGTCGTTCTGCCCCTGAACGAGGAAGTTAACCCATTGTTCCTAGGCCGTCATTGAAAATAAGAATGTGTTCTTAACTGACTTGCCTAGTTAAATAAAGATTAAATAAAGGTGTAAAAAAAAAAAATCGGCAAAATCGGTGTCCAAAAATACTGATTGTTATGAAAACTTGAAATCAGCCCTAATTAATCGGCCATTCCGATTAATCGGTCGACGTCTAGTTGAAATGGTGGTTGGGTTAGGGTTGACATGGTGGTTGGGTTAGGGTTGACATGGTGGTTGGGTTAGGGTTGACATGGTGGTTGGGTTAGGGTTGACATGGTGGTTGGGTTACGGTTGACATGGTGGTTGGGTTAGGGTTGACATGGTGGTTGGGTTAGGGTTGACATGGTGGTTGGGTTAGGGTTGACATGGTGGTTGGGTTAGGGTTGACATGGTGGTTGGGTTAGGATTGACATGGTGGTTGGGTAAAGGTTGACATGGTGGTTGGGTTAGGGTTGACATGGTGGTTGGGTTAGGGTTGACATGGTGGTTGGGTTAGGGTTGACATGGTGGTTGGGTTAGGGTTGACATGGTGGTTGGGTTAGGGTTGACATGGTGGTTGGGTTAGGGTTGACATGGTGGTTGGGTTAGGGTTGACATGATGGTTGGGTTAGGGTTGACATGGTGGTTGGGTTAGGGTTGACATGGTGGTTGGGTTAGGGTTGACATGGTGGTTGGGTTAAGGTTGACATGGTGGTTGGGTTAAGGTTGACATGGTGGTTGGGTTATGGTTGACATGGTGGTTGGGTTAGGGTTGACATGGTGGTTGGGTTAGGGTTGACATGGTGGTTGGGTTAGGGTTGACATTGTGGTTGGGTTAGGGTTGACATGGTGGTTGGGTTAGGGTTGACATGGTGGTTGGGTTAGGGTTGACATTGTGGTTGGGTTAGGGTTGACATGGTGGTTGGGTTAGGGTTGACATGGTGGTTGGGTTAGGGTTGACATGGTGGTTGGGTTAAGGTTGACATGGTGGTTGGGTTAAGGTTGACATGGTGGTTGGGTAAAGGTTGACATGGTGGTTGGGTTAGGGTTGACATGGTGGTTGGGTAAAGGTTGACATGGTGGTTGGGTTAGGGTTGACATGGTGGTTGGGTTAAGGTTGACATGGTGGTTGGGTTAAGGTTGACATGGTGGTTGGGTAAAGGTTGACATGGTGGTTGGGTTAGGGTTGACATGGTGGTTGGGTTAGGGTTGACATGGTGGTTGGGTTAGGGTTGACATGGTGGTTGGGTTAGGGTTGACATGGTGGTTGGGTTAGGGTTGAGAAAAGGTGTATTTATATCACTGACAAGTGAGACGAGAGGTATCCATGATATTGAAGACACTTTCTAGAAAAGTACCTGTCTCCCGCTGAGGAGTTGGAGGTTCTTAGGGATCAGACTGACAAATGGTGACTGATCGCCTCAGATTCACCCAGTGCTTCCTATTAAGCATCGCTGAGGATCTTAGCTACTATCATTAAGCTATCTCTCTCGCGAGCGCGCTTTCTCCCTCTCCCTCATATATCCTTTTATGCCCCTTTCTACTTGCAGTGTATTAAATCCTATGTTAATCTCACCATGTGTTTCTCTCCTTAGTAAGCAGATTTGACTGAGAGTTGGGAGCTGGGTTAATTAGATGCGAGAAAGAGATTGTGTTTTCCTCTGGATGCAGATGTGTAGGGTGGTCTGTCTGTGAGCCGAGCTGAGCAGGCTGGGGAGCGCTGCTCTGTGCTGGGGGGCTCTGTGTAACGCCGTGTCGAAATGAGCCTACATACAAAACATACGGCGCCCTCGTTGGGAAGCAGGCCCCTTCGTTAGCGAGGAGCTGACGAGCTGCTGCTCACATTAGGGTAATTAACGCAGCCACAGATTGTGGAACAGCTGTGCAATTTACCACTGTGGCAACACCAACGGTCGAGGGACAGGCTCTGCAAACAGAGGAAGGTTAGAGAGCGGCTTCAGAGACCATACTGCCTCACGCCTAGACGAGGGCCCCACAAAGGGGCTAAGACCAACGATTTATATCTACAATAGATGACTGACAGTGGGCACTGTTTTGAAGCCACTGCACCTCCATTTTAACACTCCCCCAGCGTTGTAAAAATTATTTTCGAAGCTATAGAAATGCATTTATTAATGTCTACATTTAGTTTTGCCAAGTTTATTATATTACAGACACCTTAATGCACACTTTTAAATATTATGTGAGCTAAGCATAAAAAATTTAAATTAAAAAATATATTACAACATTTATATATATATATATATATATATATATATATATCTTTTTTAAAAGTTCTAATGAAACTGGCCCCACTACATCGACAAAAAAATATTTAAATCCGTGTAATTTTGTCCTTGAAACATTTATTTGAAATACTGTAGAATTCTGTTCTTTCCTATGGAGGACTGCTTCTTCTGGGGAGTGCCAATATGACCAAAGGTGGCTTTAAAGCATCTCATTGGCCAATACATAGTATCAGCAATCCAGGGTTTATATACATCATTGGCTCAAACCCAGCCAAACCATACAGAGACCCTCTATTCAGCAGACTAGCCAGGGAAACTTTCAAATCATATTATTTATAGAATATTATAAAACGTGGAAAGAGTGAAGGCTACATTGTTTTTGGTAGCGCTAGCAAATAGAACTACCAGATGTGAACAGACTATTTTAATTTGAAACAGAACAGGCTTTCGTCAACATAATTATAGTAAGACAAACGCTAGCTTTCAGAATTTACAGTACAACTGGAGTCTACACATACTGTACGTTAAGGTCACAACAGTGCCTGTGTTTATGTTAGAGAGTTGGAAATCCAGACATAGTTCCTAGCCGTAGCCTATCCTTGGGTAATCTAGTGGACATGTTGATTTCTGGGATCTCTGTCCCAGTCAGTCTTGTTCTAGTTGCGGCGCACGGATGGCCTGGACACATGCATGTTAAAAAGACTCCAGACTTTCTCTCCATGGAGTTTTAGTCTCTTTTCATCTTGCTGTTCTTGGCTGACCCCCACAGAACAAATTACATGTGAGAAGTAATGAAAGTGTCCTGCTCTCATTTTTGTTAGTTTTATATTATATTTAATAGTTACCATTCCGCCCTATACTTGTATTCCTGTTGCTTTTGATCCATGCTGATCCTTCACAGTTAAGCCATAGGGAGTGGTGAACGTGTGTTGAAAAGAATATGTCCTACGCATGGAGTATAAATTCTAGTAGTGTTTCTTTGTGTGTTATGACAGAAAGAAAACACACACAAATATCCTGTGATATTTAACTTGTTTCTCTCGTGTTTGTGATGCCCCTTGTAAAAACGTATAAAAGGCTGTTTTCAAGTTAAGTGCCATGCTGGTAACACTTCCTTATTCATTTTAGCTCCTTGATAAACACACAACACTGCACTTTAGTGTATATTTCTGTAATATACGCTATATTACACAATGTACTTTTATGTAAACAGAACAAAGACCATTTTTGGGGAGCAAGACCCCACACTGCTGCCTTGTGTTTGTTAGCTGTGTCGGGCGGCGGGTGGAATTAAGGGGCGTGTTGTAGAGCTGAGATGATAAACCGGAAATCATCAACACCGACCATACCGATCACTTATCGAAGGCATTTTGCTGATATCATTCATTAGGATAAGCAGCCTATACTAGAGAAATGTCAAGTTTGAAATTAAATAGGTTTGCTAATATGGGTGATTGTTAATGGGACAATTGATGACTACAACAATCAAACTTATCTATTTCTCGTTATCTCATCAATTCAGGCAATGTATCGTGATACAGATTTTTGTCCATATCGCGTGGTATATTGTGTGGGGAGGAAATAGGAGAAAAGCAGCAGGCTACTGGAATAGCGCTGAGCTGAGCTAAGGGTGGCCCTGTAGGGTTGACTCCTGTTGCCTGCACTGCGCACTCTCTCTCGCTCTCAGTTATCAAATGTCACTGACAGTGACACATCCATGGCTGTCAGCAGGCCCTCTCGCTCCGAGAGAGAGACGGAGAGAGAGAGAGACAGTGAGAGGGAGAGAGCGAGAGCGAGCTCAGGGAACTTGTTAAATTTCTGCAAAGCATGCCGACTTTGACAAGAGACATTTCCTGCCTATCTCCTCTCCTCTCAACCCCTCCGCTCCAGCCGTTCTCCTCCCCTCATCGACTCAGTGACTGAGCAGGGCACAAAGAAAGAGACTGCCGTGCAACAATAATAATGTGTAAAATGTCTATCTACAGTAATGTTAGGGAAAGGCAGGCGGGAGGCAGCTGCAGTGTGTGCTGGGAGGCCAGAGCGTGTCATTTATTTATCAGCTGAGAGGAGAAAAGAAGAGTGAGGAGGGGGGAGAACAATCCCAGGCCTCTCGCTGCCAGAGGGGGCCATGCAGCTCATGAAGGATAGGAAATATAATTGGGCCTTTCTCACTCCTGGCTACAGGGCCGACTCAGACGACAGCTCTGCTTCTCTACTCTCCTCTTTTCTCCCCCTCTCTTCTCCTCTCACCCATGGTGCTCGTCGGTCACGGCTGAGGAGAGGAGGCGTCCATGGCCTTTCAGCGTCCGCACAGGGACTTTCCCAAACAAGACATGTCACTTGTGCTTACTGTGGCATTCCTTTGATCAGATGAGATTGTCCCTCGATCCTTTCCCTCCTCCCCCTCTCCCCACTCTGTACTCTTGAGTATGCCTCTCCACGCTGTACTCTGAGTATGCCTTTCCACTCTGTACTCTGAGTTTTATTTATTTTTGTATATTTTTTTTCATTTTATTTAACCAGGTAGGCTAGTTGAGAACAAGTTCTCATTTGCAGCTGTGACCTGGCCAAGATAAAGCATAGCAATTCGACACATACAACAAATGTTGAGAGTGGAGAGTATGCCTCTCCACTCTGTACTCTGAGTATGCCTCTCCACTCTGTACTCTGAGTATGCCTCTCCACGCTGTACTCTGAGTATGCCTCTCCACGCTGTACTCTGAGTATGCCTCTCCACTCTGTACTCTGAGTATGCCTCTCCACTCTGTACTCTGAGTATGCCTCTTTCAGCGGTTTGTCCTAGGCCCGGTCGGCTGGAGGACTGACTGACTGAGGCTTGGCTCGGCATGTGTGTGTGTGTGCGTGCGTGTGTGTGAGGCCCATGACATTGCTGTGGGGGACATGCCACCTGTTAGCAGTGGGGGGTTGACAGAACAAGTGTAGGCTTAGCTGTCAGAGACACAGGTCGAAAGTTTCTCCCATTGGGACCTGGGGGCCTCAAAACCAAATACAGTAGGCCCACAGCCCCACGCTACTCTCTACATTCCTAATCTACCACTACTATGTATCCACCATGGAGTCTCTAATGAAGTGTGAACCTTGGAGATACCAGGAGAAAAATCGGTGAAAAACAGCCAGCTAGGAGATGTGATTTGATCTCCACTCTGTGTAGTGGTTGGGGGATTAGGGAGCTGGTGGGGATGCTGGTTGTACTGACAGGTGGTGCAGATAGGTGTTGGGATGGTGGTTGTACTGACGGGTGGTGCTCATAGGTGTTGGGATGCTGGTTGTACTGACGGGTGGTGGAGATAGGTGTTGGGATGCTGGTTGTTCTGACAGGTGGTGCAGATAGGTGTTGGGATGCTGGTTGTACTGACGGGTGGTGCAGATAGGTGTTGGGATGCTGGTTGTACTGACGGGTGGTGCAGATAGGTGTTGGGATGCTGGTTGTACTGATGGGTGTTGGGGTGCTGGTTGTACTGATGGGTGGTGCAGATAGGTGTTGGGATGCTGGTTGTACTGATGGGTGGTACAGATAGGTGTTGGGATGCTGGTTGTACTGACGGGTGGTGCAGATAGGTGTTGGGATGCTGGTTGTACTAACGGGTGGTGCAGATAGGTGTTGGGATGGTGGTTGTACTGACGGGTGGTGTAGATTGGTGTTGGGATACTAGTTGTACTGACGAGTGGTGCAGATAGGTGTTGGGCTGCTGGTTGTACTGATGGGTGGTGCAGATAGGTACTGGAAATGGTGGTTGTTGGGGTGGTGGTTGTACTGACGGGTGGTGCAGATAGGTGTTGGGATGGTAGTTGTACTGATGGGTGGTGCAGATAGATGTTGGGATGCTAGTTGTACTGACGGGTGGTGCAGATAGGTGTTGGGATGCTGGTTGTACTGACGGGTGGTGCAGATAGGTGTTGGAATGCTGGTTGTACTGACGGGTGGTGCAGATAGATGTTGGGATGCTGGTTGTACTGATGGGTGGTGCAGATAGGTGTTGGGATGCTGGTTGCACTGACGGGTGGTGCAGGTAGGTGTTGGGATGCTGGTTGTACTGACGGGTGGTGCAGATAGGTGTTGGGATGCTGGTTGTACTGATGGGTGTTGGGGTGCTGGTTGTACTGATGGGTGGTGCAGATAGGTGTTGGGATGCTGGTTGTACTGATGGGTGGTACAGATAGGTGTTGGGATGCTGGTTGTACTGACGGGTGGTGCAGATAGGTGTTGGGATGCTGGTTGTACTGACGGGTGGTGCAGATAGGTGTTGGGATGGTGGTTGTACTGACGGGTGGTGTAGATTGGTGTTGGGATACTAGTTGTACTGACGAGTGGTGCAGATAGGTGTTGGGATGCTGGTTGTACTGACGGGTGGTGCAGATAGGTGTTGGGATGCTGGTTGTACTGACTGGGTGGTGCAGATAGATGTTGGGATGCTGGTTGTACTGATGGGTGGTGCAGATAGGTGTTGGGATGCTGGTTGTACTGATGGGTGTTGGGGTGCTGGTTGTACTGATGGGTGGTGCAGATAGGTGTTGGGATGCTGGTTGTACTGATGGGTGGTACAGATAGGTGTTGGGATGCTGGTTGTACTGACGGGTGGTGCAGATAGGTGTTGGGATGCTGGTTGTACTGACGGGTGGTGCAGATAGGTGTTGGGATGGTGGTTGTACTGATAGGTGTTGGGATGCTGGGTGGTGTAGATTGGTGTTGGGATACTAGTTGTACTGACGAGTGGTGCAGATAGGTGTTGGGCTGCTGGTTGTACTGATGGGTGGTGCAGATAGGTACTGGAAATGGTGGTTGTTGGGGTGGTGGTTGTACTGACGGGTGGTGCAGATAGGTGTTGGGATGGTAGTTGTACTGATGGGTGGTGCAGATAGATGTTGGGATGCTAGTTGTACTGACGGGTGGTGCAGATAGGTGTTGGGATGGTGGTTGTACTGACGGGTGGTGTAGATTGGTGTTGGGATACTAGTTGTATGCTGGTTGTACTGTGGTGGTGCAGATAGGTGTTGGGATGCTGGTTGTACTGACGGGTGGTGCAGATAGGTGTTGGGATGCTGGTTGTACTGACGGGTGGTGCAGATAGATGTTGGGATGCTGGTTGTACTGATGGGTAGTGCAGATAGGTGTTGGGATGCTGGTTGTACTGATGGGTGGTGCAGATAGGTGTTGGGATGCTGGTTGTACTGACGGGTGGTGCAGATAGGTGTTGGGATGCTGGTTGTACTGACAGGTGGTGCAGATAGGTGTTGTGATGCTGATTGTACTGGCGGGTGGTGCAGATAGGTGTTGGGATGCTGGTTGTACTGATGGGTGGTACAGATAGGTGTTAGGATGGTGGTTGTACTGACGGGTGGTGTAGATTGGTGTTGGGATACTAGTTGTACTGACGAGTGGTGCAGATAGGTGTTGGGATGCTGGTTGTACTGACGGGTGGAGCAGATAGGTGTTGGGATGCTGGTTGTACTGACGGGTGGTGCAGATAGATGTTGGGATGCTGGTTGTACTGATGGGTGGTGAAGATAGGTGTTGGGATGCTGGTTGTACTGACGGGTGGTGCAGATAGGTGTTGGGATGGTGGTTGTACTGACGGGTGGTGTAGATTGGTGTTGGGATACTAGTTGTACTGACGAGTGGTGCAGATAGGTGTTGGGATGCTGGTTGTACTGACGGGTGGTGCAGATAGGTGTTGGGATGCTGGTTGTACTGACGGGTGGTGCAGATAGATGTTGGGATGCTGGTTGTACTGATGGGTGGTGCAGATAGGTGTTGGGATGCTGGTTGTACTGATGGGTGGTGCAGATAGGTGTTGGGATGCTGGTTGTACTGACGGGTGGTGCAGATAGGTGTTGGGATGCTGGTTGTACTGACAGGTGGTGCAGATAGGTGTTGTGATGCTGATTGTACTGACGGGTGGTGCAGATAGGTGTTGGGATGCTGGTTGTACTGACGGGTGGTGCAGATAGGTGTTGGGATGCTGGTTGTACTGACGGGTGGTGCAGATAGGTGTTGGGATGCTGGTTGTACTGACGGGTGGTGCAGATAGGTGTTGGGATGCTGGTTGTACTGACGGGTGGTGCAGATAGGTGTTGGGATGCTGGTTGTACTGACGGATGGTGCAGATAGGTGTTGGGATGCTGGTTGTACTGATGGGTGGTGCAGATAGGTGTTGGGAGGACGCTGCAGCCTGTGGGCCCATCTGTTTTGCTAACCCTAATTGCGTATGGAGGTACTTATCTGTGGAGACCCCCACTGGTACCCTGCCAGCCCAGCCATCACTGCGCAGTGTGTCAATCACACTGGTGGGTGGTGGGGATATCGTTGTGTGTGTGTGTGTGTGTGTGTTTGTCAGGGGAGCAGGTACAGGAGTACAGTGTATCTTCTACACTCCGATGACCTATAGGGGGGTAGCAGGCAGGTTCACCAGGACAGCTGAGCATCCCCGCAGAGAGCACCTGAGAGGACCGGGTCACAACCTATAGAGGGTAGCAGGCAGGTTTTCTCCCTTGCCTCCATCCCTCCATCCATCCCTCTCTGCCTTCATCCCTCCCCCATCCCTCACCTCCTCCAACAATAGCTCTGAAATGTCCCTGGCTCTGACTGGCCCAGAACAATCCCAGCTTGGCCAGGCTTTAAGGAGGCTTGTTACAGGAGAATAAAAACCAGAGGAGTATGAGGAAGAGAGCAAGCAGGTCTCTCTCTTTCTCTGTCTGTCTGTCTGTCTGTCTCTCTTTCTCTCGCTCTCTCTCTCTCTCTTGCTCTCTCTCTCTTGCTCTCTCTCTCTCTTGCTCTCTCTCTCTCTCGCCCACCCAACCACACTCCTACCCCTCCACCACCCCTCCCTGCTGTGCCCAGCTTCACAGCTTTTAACACTTGATTAAATCCCCCTCTCCCTGCTAAAGCTTTTAAGCAGTGTGAGCAGAGAGCGAGAGAGAGAGTGCTGTATGGTGGGGTTAAAGAGTAGAGGAGATAAGTTGGAGGGGGATGAAGCTGTTCTTGGCTCTTGTGTTTGGGGCGGCACACAGGGTTTCTTTTTCCCTGGGCTCTGTGGAGGGATATGGGATCTTGGATGATGTTCTTAGGCTCCATCATCTGGATTATCCACCTTTTATCACCAGGGCCTGTTTACAATGGATATCCCTCCGCTGTTGACGGAGATGCCTCTTTACGATGACAGACGTGATAATATCCAAACACTGCTCTGTATAAACGGCTCTACAATCCGCTTTATTCCCACTCTGTGGAGAAAATGCTAAATGCCATATGTTTGTATGAAAGCCCTGGAGCATGGGTTTGGTAATCCAAGGATTCTCACAAAATATGGTAACATCTTGTTTGGGGAATTTGAATATTAATAAGCGCTGTTGCCTTGACACTATAGTCTGTCTGTCTGTCTGTCTGTCTGTCTGTCTGTCTGTCTGTCTGTCTGTCTGTCTGTCTGTCTGTCTGTCTGTCTGTCTGTCTGTCTGTCTGTCTGTCTGTCTGTCTGTCTGTCTGTCTGTCTGTCTGTCAACGGATCACAGAACACAGACGAGGCGTCACCTGAGCAACACTGAGAAGCATCTAGCACTCATACAGAGACGGTGAAGTGACCTCAGCACTGCAGACAAAGGTTGTCATAGAATTAGCTGAAGGGTCTTTTAAAAACCAGAGGTGATTTTTAAATGGCATAACTAATTAAAGGACAGAGTTATCAGCTGTTGTGTTAATTGTAGACACAGCTTGCCTGAGAAGACTTCCTTTAGAGAAAGAAAACATTTAAGAGGTAGTTTATCGCATAATAGGCAGGTTTGGTTTATTCACAGGAAATGGCTTTGTTGGAGTGGTGCTGCAGTGGCGTAATTAGCTGGCTAACCTCTCCTCTTCTCAAACTGTACGTCAGTTAGGGTCAATAGGCTGCATAATGTACACATGTCAATAGCCTCTACAGTACTTGAATGGAGATAAGACAGTTGAAACCAAGTGACACCCAAGGGGCCCTATACACTACAGTGTAGGTGACCTCACTCTCTGTCTTTCTATCTCGGTCCATCCAAGAGGAAACAAAGCTTTTAACGAGTGCTAAGATATTCATTGCAGCCATCATGAGCAGCCTCGGAAAATGGGATTTACTGCTCAGGGGAAAAGTCTCTGCGGTTGTTGTTTCTTTTCCACATTAATAATTGAGAGAGTCGCATGTAAGACAAAGTTGCATTAACTTGCTTCATTATATTTTAATCCGGAGTGGAGTGAACATTGCTCAGCATTACTTGGAACGACAGACAACCTTTAATGGCTCTTCGTTCTGCAGAGGTCTGTCTACCTTCTCTACCCATGATGCAAAGTAAAGTGAAACCAATGACATTGCATGCATTGCATCCTCCTCTTCCCCCAGGGAATCTGTCTAGAGATTTGTGTTTAGATGGGCGATGGTTGCCAGATCCAAATTCCTCGACATGTGCTCCTTCCTAATCAGAGATTAGTGTATCTAGAGTTACCAGCACAGAGGTTCACCAAAGCTTGTGTAAGACTACAGTTGATAAACTAAACTAGTTTCCCTATCTTTGCGGTATAGCAAAGAATGCTTATGGTAAATGGTATGAGAGTTGTTTTTTTCTCACTGTAGCCATATCAATAAAACTACTAGAAGTTATATGTCTATGTGGTAGCATGCTGCTCCCTTTACTCATGGGTCGTAAATCTATAGTTCGAATCTATAACTAACTGATTATTGATTGTACATGCTGCTATATCAGCAGACAGTGGATGTAATTATATGTGTCTGTATGTTGTTAAGTGCATCATTGATTCTCATTAAGCACGTGACAATGAGTGCTGTGTAACTGAAACCCCTTTGAGACCCTGGTGTTTTGTCACAAGGTTAGGTGTGTGTGGTACTGACGGTGGGCATGCCAGCCAGGGACCAGGGTGAGGTTACACAGTAAGTGTGAAAG
This sequence comes from Oncorhynchus tshawytscha, assembly GCF_018296145.1. Classification (NCBI taxonomy): domain Eukaryota; kingdom Metazoa; phylum Chordata; class Actinopteri; order Salmoniformes; family Salmonidae; genus Oncorhynchus; species Oncorhynchus tshawytscha. Next base: position 22,628,425 of record NC_056440.1, on the reverse strand, counting down.
TCTGAATCATAAGCTCTCTCACAAGGTCTCTGCAGTTGTTGCGTTGGCGAGAAACGGCTCGACGAGAAACATCCCTTGACTCCCTGGTCTGTTGATAGAAGCACATGGTTAGCCACGGTTAGCTCAGTACCAAAGAGCAAAGCTCCAGCTATTCACAGTGATGTGCCTCCTTGGGTATTTATAAATTTCAAACCCTTGTAAGTCACACATCTGGAGCGAGCCAATGACAGATGAGCAATAGCACAATGCAGTGCCTTGTGGGAGAGGAATGGGATGTGTGTGACTTAGCCAGCTTGGCCAACAACGCTCTGGCTACATACCAAATGGCACCCTATTCCCTGTATAGTACACTACTTTTGACCAATAGCCCTATGAGCCCTGGTCAAAAGTAGTGTACTAGAAGTAGTGCACTAAGGGCTTTGGTCAGAAGTAGTGCACTATACAGAGAATAGGGTGTCATTTGGGAGCCAACCCTTGCCTAATATCTACCCTAGCATTCCCCTCATAAACCATGTCTCTGACATGCCTGTGCTCTGGTTGTGTCATGTCACACTGTCACCAGTAGAAAAAGGCATCAATTAAAAGCTATGCCATGCCCTGAATAAAGGATGCATGTCTCTAACGCCACAGGTGCCATTTGTTATTGAATTACCCCCCAGTAGTCAGGACCCTGACCCCCCCTCCCACCCTCTTGTCACCAACTGACATCCACCAACCAATGAGTACCTGACTGACCACAAACCCAGAATCACGCTGCCTGCCGGTCTCTTCCTCCTCCGCCAACGCTGTAGACGTGTTACCGTGTTTGACGATGGTGGTAGTGAAGCAACATAAAGCTGTGCTGACCACTGCTCCCCTCTCTCCCTCCATCCTTCCTCCATCTATTTCTAAGTACAGCTGAGTGGATGGGAGAAGTATTTCTAAAGGGCTGCCTAGGCGTTGGGTGTCCTGTCTGGCCTTGGCATTGGGTGTTCTGCCTGGCCTAGATGTTGGGTGTCCTGCCTGGCCTTGGCATTGGGTGTTCTGCCTGGCCTAGATGTTGGGTGTCCTGTCTGGCCTTGGCATTGGGTGTTCTGCCTGGCCTAGATGTTGGGTGTCCTGCCTGGCCTAGGCGTTGGGTGTCCTGTCTGGCCTAGGCGTTGGGTGTCCTGTCTGGCCTAGGCGTTGGGTGTCCTGTCTGGCCTAGGCGTTGGTTGTCCTGTCTGGCCTGGGCGTTGGGTGTTCTGCCTGGCCTGGGCGTTGGGTGTTCTGCCTGGCCTAGATGTTGGGTGTTCTGCCTGGCCTGGGCATTGGGTGTCCTGCCTGGCCTGGGCTTTTGGTGCCAGTAACCCGAGGCCCGTGTCCTCTTTAAAAGTAAATTCCACTTAACGTGCCGCGTCCTTTTCGAGCATGAATAGGGGCTTAGGTCTGAGCCTCCTTTATATAGTGCATACCATATCTGTTTGTGCATGGGGGTGGGAGGTGGGGGTAATGGGGTGGCCAGGGTGGACGTGTTGGCCATGGTTGCCAGTTCCTGCCCTCCAGTTTTCCACTCCCCTCCCCCGTCCTCCACTTTGCCTCCCTCTCTCCACCAGCCAGCAGACAAGTGACTGTATTGATCCTGTGAGAGCCTGGCCTACTTTCACGGCGGTGGCTGACATATAAGCAGGATCCTGGGCTGAATTCTTAATCCCTGACTGAATTCCGCTGCTTTGGCAGTTGGGAGATGCTGTTATTGTTACTCCCCCAGAAACACCAGCCCCGTGTGAGAGAGTGTAGAGCCATGCTGACAGGGTGTGTCAAATGTGTCTCATGGATCAAGTCTGTCTATCAGCGCAGCCGATGTCCTCCTCATAGCGCGAGCCCACTGTGTAGGCTCCACTTAGCCTGGGCTGCATTATGTTACCTCCCCACTCATGCTACACAGAAGTTAACACACTTGAATAATGTGACACGGCATGTAGAAACTGTTAATTGCTGTTCGCAAAACAACGTCCATACAGGCTAGAACACTTTACAATTCAAGAAGATACCGGTAGTGTCCAGCTTTGTAGGCTAACTTTCCTTGCTAGCTTACAGCTGAAGCTAACATCAACAAATTGTTTTTCATCTGTAGGCCCGTGAAATCAGCCAAAACAAGCTCAATAACTCAAAGCATACATAAACTTCTATTGAATATGTATTCACCTGTATTGTGAATAGACCTAGTCTGCATCTTGATTTATCCAGTTTATCAATAGTTTGTCATTCAAATAAAGTATTACTGTTATGTTTTTATATAGTTAGATTGGTAAAAACAAAGTAAAATGTATTGTATGATTCTATAATTGATTAATTAATCCATACATGGCTGTCTCTGAAAAATGTTGACATATTTATTTTTTAATGTCATGATATTAAAGTCAAAAGATGCAATTGAACAGAGCAGTAGTTGAGTTTATCTGTCTGGATCAGGTGCCATTCTTTGACTTTGGCAAAAAAAATTGCTGTGGTATCGTTTTGGAATAATTTTGGTATTGAGTATTGTGATAGTATCGAGTATCACAATACTAAATCTGGTATCGAAGTAAAAAATTATGTTATCATGACAACACTACTACTGTTACAGTAGTGAGATACCACTGCACTACTGTAGAGTCCTGATACCACTGCACTACTGTAGAGTCCTGAAACCACTGCACTACTGTAGTGTCCTGAAACCACTGCACTACTGTAGAGTCCTGATACCACTGCACTACTGTAGAGTCCTGAAACCACTGCACTACTGTAGTGTCCTGAAACCACTGCACTACTGTAGAGTCCTGAAACCACTGCACTAATGTAGTGTCCTGAAACCACTGCACTACTGTAGAGTCCTGAAACCACTGCACTACTGTAGAGTCCTGAAACCACTGCACTACTGTAGAGTCCTGAAACCACTGCACTACTGTAGAGTCCGGAAACCACTGCACTACTGTAGTGTCCTGGAACCACTGCACCACTGCACTACTGCAGAGTCCTGATACCACTGCACTACTGCAGAGTCCTGAAACCACTGCACTACTGTAGAGTCCTGAAACCACTGCACTACTGTAGTGTCTTGAAAACACTGCACTACTGTAGAGTCCTGATACCACTGCACTACTGCAGAGTCCTGATACCACTGTACTACTGTAGTGTCCTTAAACCACTGCACTACTGTAGAGTCCTGATACCACTGCACTACTGTAGTGTCCTGATACCGCTGCACTACTGTAGAGTCCTGATACCACTGCACTACTGTAGTGTCCTGATACCATTGCACTACTTTAGTGTCCTGATACCACTGCACTACTTTAGTGTCCTGAGCCCAGAGGCCCATCTTATTCCATTCTACCCCATTAAAGTCTTCCTCCGTGCTTGGTGGAGCTTACCACAGGCGACCACACTGCCTTTTCTTCTCCTAGTGAGATGGCCTCCCTGGGTTGGTGGAAATACACTGTGTGGGTTGGAGGGGAAAAGAGGAGGGTCACAATGCCTTGTTATCAATGCATTATTTAAATGCATTCTTTAAACAAACATGTCATTTCCCTTTTTGGCGAATTCAAAGCTTAAGCTGCTACAGTCAGTGTGGCCTTAAGACGAGGAGGAGGAGGAATGTAACTTAGTTTATAGCCTGAGGTAGGCTCACTAGATGACTGACCTAGACATTGTTCTGGTTGGAAGGGAAACAAGGTGAACAGAGTTCTATTGAGCGGCGCTGTAAGCCCCTCTCCTCTAACAAGCTGCAGTAAGAGGAGAGGTGGTTTGTCTACCAACCACACTGCCTCCAGCTCTCATCTCTGCACCTCAGGGCGATCATACTTTCATCCCAAATAGCACCCTATTGCCAATGTAGTGCACTAGGTTTGACCAGATCCTTCTGGGCACTAAAGTAGTTTGGTAAATTGGTAATAGGGAGCCATTTGGGACACAGCTTATGTCACAGAGGGCTGTAATGTGTGTCTCTGTTAGGATGGTAGTTGGTGATGGAGCTCCACTGCAGCAGTGGGGGAATATTATTACATATCCTGAGGTACCTTTAACCTTTCTGTATGAACAATGCATCCATAGTGTGATGATTCTCAGAGAAACAATGGTGGTCTAAGATACAGGTGAAGAAGGTGTTGTCATATACCTGAGACTGAATTATTGTCAGGACTGGGTAAAGGTAACAAAAAAAGGTTGTGGTCATAGGAGATTAGGAAGACTGTCCTATAATACACACACAGGAGGAAGAGGAGGGATTTGTCAAAGCTGTCAACCAACCAATCTGAGATCATGGAGCCTTGACCATAATGGCCGTCTCCCTGGACTATCTATCTTTGGTCTCAGCTGCCAGTCAGTCAGTCAGTCAGTAGAGAGAGAGAAGCGCAGGCAGGCAGCCCTCTGATCCCTATTTGCCCTGGGAGTAATGAAGAACAGCCCTGATCCCACTGAGAGATTACCTGGTCCTTATCCCACACACACATTCTGACATTAAGGAGCAGGGGAGGATGAGGAGGGCCGTGGAGGGCCGTGGCCCAGCAAGCCATTCTGAACTGAGCTGGAGTGAGCCAGGCTAGATCTCCCTCCTTATTAGGAGCCAGGCTATGGTTGTGTCCCAGATGGGAACCATATGGATCTAGTCAAAAGTACATGTAGTGCACTATATAGGGAAAATGGTGCCATCTGGGACGTAAACTATAACTCTCTACCATCCTACCAGGCTATATCTCCCTACCGTCTCCTACCAGGCTATATCTCCCTACCGTCTCCTACCAGGCTATATCTCCCTACCGTCTCCTACCAGGCTATATCTCCCTACCGTCTCCTACCAGGCAATATTTCCCTACCGTCTCCTACCAGGCTATATTTCCCTACCGTCTCCTACCAGGCTATATTTCCCTACCATCTCCTACCAGGCAATATCTCTCTACCATCTCCTACCAAGCAATATCTCCCTACCATCTCCTACCAGGCAATATCTCCCTACCATCTCTTCCCAGGCTATATCTCCCTACCATTTCCTACCAGGCTATATCTCCCTCCTCCATACCCTCCTACCAGGCTATATCTCCCTCCTCCATACCCTCCTACCAGGCTATATCTCCCTCCTCCATACCCTCCTACCAGGCTATATCTCCCTCCTCCATATCCTCCTACCAGGCTACATCTCCCTCCTCCATGCCCTCCTGCCAGGCTATGCAGACCTTCACCCAGCCCATAGTAACAGCCAGGCTACACCAGGACTCCTTTATCACAGTACGATAACTGTGCCACACTGAGCGTTATCTAACCTTGCACTATCTTGCACTATAACACTATCTCTGTGTGACCCCTCTCTGTGTTATACGAGACATGGCCAGGGAGGAGTTAGCTTAGCTAGCCAGATATTATCCTCATTTTTTATCTGCAGGTTTTAGGTTCAGATTCAGCATGGGGCTAATTGAGTTAAATGGATAGTGATAGCTTAGATGATTTTGTCTGTCTTTCCTTTATTAGGCCAATTTAGCATGTGGCTCGGTGCATTATGCTGTTTAATGAAAGCCGTTCTCAGCGGTTTATCTCTGTTGAAATGTGAAACAGGAATATCAATGCACAGGTTCACTTAACTGGCACTGATAGCTCATCCCAGTTCCCTAATTCACCGGGAATTTATCCGGTAATCTGATTTAGGCACCTTTGACTCTGTCATTTCCTGCTTTTTCAAATCAAATTTTTTCTTCCTTCTTTCTTTCTTTTTTCTTTTTTTCTTTTTCCTTCAGTCCTTATTTTTCTCTTCTTCCCTGGGTTGAGGTTTTCATTTGTCACCCCCCTCTTGCTCCCTCTCTCCCCTCCAGGTAGTAGAATGGGTCTGGGGCGAGCGTCCTGTGAAATATGTCATGTCTGTTTTCCTCATTTCTCCTTATCTGGTTACTGCGGCCCTAGTGGCGCCCCAGGGAGCTGCTGCCTCTGTGATGTGTGACCCTGCCTGTCTCTTGCTGCATGGGGCTTTAAGGCGATGCATGCCTCTGCCCTTCTCCTGCTGATGAAACGGGCCCCTGATAGACTGCTAATTTGTATACTAAACCGACGGAAGGACATGATAAGGGCTAGCAACTGCTCCTCAATCCCCCCACACACACACACACACATAGCATGGCTGGCTGTGAAAATGGCACTGGGAGCTAAATACAAAGAGCTGTACGTACGTGTGTGTGTGTGTGTGTGTGTGTGTGTGTGTGTGTGTGTGTGTGTGTGTGTGTGTGTGTGTGTGTGTGTGTGTGTGTGTGTGGGGGGGGTGGGGGATGACTCCATTTTGTACGGTCACTCGGTGGAATGCATTAATATGTTAATAATGCTCTAAGTGAGGGAGGCTATATCTAATGGTTTCTGGTTTGTCCCAGTCTTCTCAACACCTCTGGGTGTGTATGTGGGGAGGTGTCTGTAATCTTGCTGTCCCACACCTGTTCTGACTGGTGGACTGCCCTACCTGCAGCATCCAGCCCCCTCCATCCCTGCTAACCCTGCCTATCTGCCTGACAGTGTGGGGGAAATGCTCTGCATCTTATGATAAACGACCTCTCGGGAGGTCATTAAGTTTGTGGATCATAGGAGGAGTAAAATAAGGAGAAACGAGCGCAGAGCGAGGAGGGAGACCATTAATCTGCTGTGCCATTCAGGCAGAAAGGCCAGTTATGCATGGCTGAACACAGCAACAGCCACAATAGTCTCAGATCCACCCTCACGTTGGCTGCTGTATCACAAGACCCACCGCCTGATGTCTCGGTTTCTCCTGCTACTAGACAGACAGGGGCCCTATGTATCAAACGTCTCACAATACGAGTGCTGATCTAGGATCAGGTCCCCCCTGTACATGTAATATTAATAAATATAATCTAAAAGGTCAAAATGATCTTAAATCAGCACTCCTACTCAGATACACTTGAATTCAGGCCCAGATAGGCAAAAACAACGAGCAAGCAAAGAAAAGCAAGAGGATTGGGGTTAGAGGGTGATTGTACTTCAATGCCTGAGTGGGTGCGGATGAAAATATTTGTCAAAGCAGTGGCTACCCTGACATGATTGTTACGTAAATGGCAGCTTTGGACCCGGTCCCAGCTCTTAATGTCAGAAGAGCTGTAAGGAGGATGAATGAGGGTGGATGGAGGAGGATGGAGGGGTGTGGGCTGCTGGGTGACAGTGGAGGAGAGGAGGAGGAAAGGAGCTGTCAGAGCAGGGTGACAGTGATGAAACACCGACCCAGACCGCAAATTAACACAGTGTGTGGTGGTGAGAGGGGAGGTGGGAGGTGGCGGGTGGGCAGGGACAGAGTGGGGCTGCTGCCAGGGTAATTGAGAGCTTGGTTGTCTGTGCCAGCCAGCTTGCCCCTTCTGATTCACCCCCCACTGGGGTCTCTCTCTCTTTCCCTCTGCTCTCTCTCCCTCGCTGGCTGCCCTGTGAAGTGCAGTGTTGCATCATGTCATGGCCGCCCAGTGCAGTGTTGTCCCTGGTGATTGTCCAGACAGAACAGCCCTGTAGTAACATACCCTCCCCTCCCTGCCTCTGGTGGTAGGTCTTGTACCATGGGAGGCATGCAGGGGGATGTTGGAGGACGTATGGCTGAATGGTTCATGCATCAAACACAACCCATGTACACCACTACAGGGAATATAATGTATCATGATTGGCTTTGTCTAGGAGGTAGAGCAGAGGCAATAAGGCATGATCACTATCGACCCATGGATGAAATACAGTAGGTTTGTTCCCCTGCCTTTCTCAGCTAAACCCATTGCATGCCGTTGGATGGAGTATTATTGGCCATAGCTGGTCAATGGTGGTCAATGGGTTTTTGTTTTGTTACATGCTTCCCAAAGGGATTAGTTAGATAGTCATTGTGGATAAGAGCATCTGCTAAATGACTAAAATACAAACGGCAGCGGATGTGAATGTTTGTGGGTTTGGAACCACAACAGAATAACACAGCTCCAGCATTGCTTGTTTTTAATCTTCTGCAGTTAAACAGTCAAACGATTTTGCAGATCTATTCTGTACAAAATGTACCCAGAGATTATTTTGACAGGGACTGGGAATAGTGTTTCCGCTTGAGTTTTTATTTGCCATTTTTTTATGGTTTTGTCTTGTTCCTCCCTAACCACCACACACACATTGTACTCCCTCCTCCTCCTCTTTCTCCACCATTTGGAAATATCTAGCTCAGTGTTCAGGAATTAAATATCTAGCTCAGTGTTCAGGAATGAAATATCTAGCTCAGTGTTCGGGAATGAAATATCTAGCTCAGTGTTCAGGAATGAAATATCTAGCTCAGTGTTCAGGAATTAAATATCTAGCTCAATGTTCGGGAATGAAATATCTAGCTCAGTGTTCGGGAATGAAATATCTAGCTCAGTGTTCAGGAATGAAATATCTAGCTCAGTGTTCAGGAATTAAATATCTAGTTCGGACCAGGAATGAAATATCTAGCTCAGTGTTCAGGAATGAAATATCTAGCTCAGTGTTCGGGAATTAAATATCTAGCTCAGTGTTCGGGAATGAAATATCTAGCTCAGTGTTCAGGAATGAAATATCTAGCTCAGTGTTGAGGAATGAAATATCTAGCTCATCTAGCTCAGTGTTCAGGAATGAAATATCTAGCTCAGTGTTCAGGAATGAAATATCTAGCTCAGTGTTCAGGAATGAAATATCTAGCTCAGTCCAGGAATGAAAGATCTAGCTCAGTGTTCAGGAATGAAATATCTAGCTCAGTGTTCAGGAATGAAATATCTAGCTCAGTCCAGGAATGAAATATCTAGCTCAGTGTTCAGGAATGAAATATCTAGCCAGTGTTGAGGAATGAAATATCTAGCTCAGTCCAGGAATGAAATATCTAGCTCAGTGTTCAGGAATGAAATATCTAGCTCAGTCGAGGAATTAAATATCTAGCTCAGTGTTCAGGAATGAAATATCTAGCTCAGTCCAGGAATTAAATATCTAGCTCAGTGTTCAGGAATTAAATATCTAGCTCAGTCCAGGAATTAAATATCTAGCTCAGTGTTCAGGAATGCAAAGCATGCAGTAAGAGCCTTAGATCAAAGGTACGGCTGCGCTCGGATAGATCGTTTGATATTAAGCACTGGGATATTGGTCTCTCAGCAGTATTCACTAAATGAGGTTAATTGATTGTGGGTAATTGCTGACATTCCTGTCTTTTTGAAATCACATCCTTAACTGATCAATGCCTTTCATAAATTCATGGATGAAGGTCATTCTGTTGATAACCTCGCTACCCAGCCTGCTGCAGAGCTAACCTCGCTAACCAGCCTACTGCAGAGCTAACCACACTACCCAGAACTAAAGCTAATTTGGCTTCATTGTGCAGAATTTTGTGGAAATTGATGTGGACATTTCAAATGGCTAACGATTTGTCATATTTCTAAGCAGTGACAGCAAACATTAATGCCCCACTACACTAAATGTCTCACTAAATGCTGGGTATCTAGCTCTCCCGTCTCCCTCCCTCTCTCCCTTCCTCCCTCTCTCCCTCCCTCCCTTCCTCCCTCTCTCCCTCCCTTCCTCATTCCCTGTCTCCCTCTCTCCCTCCCTTCCTCCCTCTCTCCCTCCCTTCCTCATTCCCCGTCTCCCTCCCTTCCTCCCTCTCTATTTGTGCTGTATTATCAGGAGGTTTATGCAGCCAATAAGTCAGATGTGTTCTGGGAAGTTCAGGGACTTTTAAAAACAAACAGTGGTCTAATTTGTAATTTGGCATTGCCTAAATCCCAGAATGATGGTGCTGCATGTGGCTCTTTGGGGAGTTAGCACTCCGTTGGTGGGATTTCACACCCCTACCACCCTCTACCGCCTACCCGCCTCGTTCCCTCTCTCTCTCCCCACGCCGGGCCTGGCGAGGAAACGGGAGGATTTCACAGCTGCTGTCTCCCTCCCTCCGTCTCTCTTTCTATCTTTTTTTCTCTCCAGCAGGCAGGCAGAGTGTTTTCTCACGGAGCCCGTGTGGCTCAGAGGAAGCTGAATCATAAAGCATGGCTAATGAATAAAATAAGGAAGGAAAGATGAGGCCTGCTGAAGGCTATCCTGAGAGAAGGCCCCGAAGCATCAGGCTCAAATAGCAGACGGCCGCAAAGGTCAGGCTTCCTGCTGACCAGTCCAAGGGCTTTTGGCTCCCAGCAATGTGGCTTGAATTTCCTTCGTTTTGAAATGGTTAGATTTCCTTGTTTCCTTTGGAAAACCTGGCCTTTAGTTGGTGCCCCCTGTCCTCTGCTCTCATTCTTCTCTTTCATTCCCTGTGTTTTTTAATGATGGCCATGGGTTCTCCCTCAACAAAGTGAGTGTTAAGAATTTGTTTATACATGACCTCTGCACACCACAACCACAGGCGCTGAGACTGCCAACAGTACAGCCCTCTCGAAAAATGTAAACTTGACCAATCTAACCCAGAAGTTCAGAAGTATAAACACATCTTATATGCCAAATGCATGCCCTGTTTTCACGTGCCTTTTTAAGAACTGCCTTTGTAAGTTGGCCTTGTAATTGTGAATTATATGACTGACTCATATGGAGTTGGTGGATACAAAACTGAGCATTAGGCCTAAACATTGGTTGTTGAAACTGCTACATTTGTTGGAATATAAAAACAACTAGGCAGCAACATAATTGGCCCTTACTGAACACGTACAAACACAGAGGTCTTAATATATTATAAGTTTGTTGTTTTGTTTTCTTCATCTTTGTTCAAAATGGTTATAGTTGTTCAGAGTGTGACCTAACCATTTAGTTTTCATGACACTGTGTGCCACTCCAAGCACCCAGCACCCAGCCCCGACCCAGCACTCAACCCAGCACACAGAACCGACCCAGCACCCAGACCCAACCCAGCACCCAGACCCGACCCAGCACCCAAACCCAACCCATCACCCAGACCCGACCCGGCACCCAGACCCGACCCGGCACGCAGACCCGACCCAGCACCCAGACCCGACCCAGCGCCCAGACCCGACCCAGCACCCAGACCCGACCCAGCACCCCGCAGCACCCCGACCCGACCCAGCACCCAGACCCGACCCAGCACCCAGACCCGACCCAGCGCCCGTATTCACTTGACAAGCTTAATTTCTCCTGTGCCATATTTTCACACAGGCCCTCCAGGGCAGCCAGTGATTCAGGCGGGCGGGCGGGCGAGCGGTGAGGCTTGGTACTGGAGTGTTTAATGTGGAGTGCTAGCTAACAAAGAGCATAGTGTTGTAGCTGCCTGGTTCTGGGAGAATGGAGGAGAGCAATGCAGAACACTCAGTCTTTCTCTCCTTTCTAGTCCTCTCCACAAACAGGGTGGAATGGAACACCACAACACTGCTACTGAAGCATTCACTTCTATCTCTTCCTTCCACTGAAAGTGCACCGTACCCATACAGTACCATACTGTACCCATAGAGTACCATACTGTACCATACAGTACCCATGCAGTACCATACAGTACGCATGCAGTACCATACAGCACCCATACAGTACCATACTGTACCATACATTACCCATACAGTACCATACAGTACCCATACAGTCCCATACCGTACCATACCATACCCATACAGTACCCATACGGTACCATAGAGTACCATACAGTACCATACCGTACCCATGCAGTACCATACCGTACCCATACAGTAGCCATACGGTACCATACAGTAGCATACAGTAGCATACAGTACCATACAGTAGCATACCGTACCCATACAATACCATACCGTACCCATACCATACCATACAGTACCCATACAGTAGCATACAGTACCATACAGTACCACACCGTACCCATACAATACCATACCGTACCCATACAGTACCCATATAGTAGCATACAGTACCATACAGTAGCATACAGTAACATACTATACCATACAGTACCATACAGTAACATACAGTAGCATACTATACCATACAGTAGCATACAGTACCATACAGTAGCATTCAGTAGCATACAGTAACATACTATACCATACAGTAGCATTCAGTAGCATACAGTAACATACTATACCATACTGTACCATACAGTAGCATACAGTACCATACAGTAGCATTCAGTAGCATACAGTAACATACTATACCATACAGTAGCATTCAGTAGCATACAGTAACATACTATACCATACTGTACCATACAGTAGCATACAGTACCATACAGTAGCATTCAGTAGCATACAGTAACATACTATACCATACATTGAGTGGAATTTAAAGCGTTAGAGTTATTAGAGCACTTTGTAGGCTGGAGGAGCACTGTTATAGTTGATATTAGAGGAGAGGGTGTCTCTAGTTTAGTGTTCAGTAAAGGCAGTAGCAGTATCTAGATTGGGAGGTCTTAGAAGAAGGCTCTCTGTATCTCTCTTATTCACTAGCATTGTTTTACATATACTGAACAAAAATATAAATGCAAAAAGCAACAATTTCAACAATTATATTATAAGGAAATCAGCCAATTTAAATAAATTAAAAAAGGCCCTAATCTATGGATTTCACATGAATGGGTGGAGGCTCAGCCATGGGTGGGCCTGGGAGGGCATAGGCCCACACACTTGGCAGCCAGGCCCACCCACTGGGGAGCCAGGCCGAGACAGTCAGAATGAGTTTTTCCCCACAAAAGGGCTTTATTACAGACAGAAATACTCCTCAGTTTCATCAGCTGTCCGGGTGGCTGGTCTCAGACAATCCCGCAGGTGAAGAAGCCAGATGTGGAGGTCCTGGGCTGGGTTGTGAGGCCAGTTGGATGTACTGCCAAGTTCTCTAAAACGACGTTGGAGGCAACTTACACGCTCCCTCAACATTTGAGACGTCTGTAGCATTTTGTTGTGACAAACTGCACATTTTAGAGTTGCTTTTTATTGTCCCCAGAACAAGGTGCACCTATGTAATGAGCATGCTGTTTAATCAGCTTCTTGATATGCCACACCTATCAGGTGGATGGATTATTTTGGCAAAGGAGAAATGCTCACTAACAGGTATGTAAACAAATTTGTGCACAACATTTGAGAGAAATTAGCTTTTTTTGTGCATACGGAACATTTCTGGGATCTTTTATTTCAGCTCATGAAACATGAGACCAACACTTTACATGTTGCGTTTATATTTTTGTTCAGTGTATTTTCCCTTTGTGCAGCGTAAACTACAATGATGGCAGTTAAGGATACTGGGACTCAATGGCTTTAGCATATGGTCAGTTTTAACTGTCCCAGCAGGGAGGAAGAGGCGAGGAGGGGAAATGGTGATTTACACCAAGTGTATATAGACTTACATCATAGGATGAGGAAGATGTTCAGTGTTAAAGCTACAATATGTAACTTTTTGGCGACCCAGCCAAATGCACATAGAAATATGAGTTAGATCTTTCATTCTTGTTGAACGCATGTCTGTTCTATGTGCTCTTTTTCTATGCTTCCCGTTCTTAAGTTTTGTTTTTGCATCTTTTACTTTTGGTTTTGTACAGCAGCTTCAAACAGCTGAAAATACAATATTTTTGGTTATGTAAAATATATTTCACAGTGGTTTAGATGGTACAATGATTCTCTACACAAAGACTGCTTGTTTTGACACATAAAGTGAAATTAGGCAAACTATCTATTAGAATTTTGGCAGCCAAGAAATGGCAGAGCGATTTCTGCATAGTGCATCTTTAATATGATCTATAAAATGCATACTTTTGTCACCTTCTCTCACATTCGCAGGTTGTCTCTGGTCGGTTTACGACTCCAGAGCTTAAAAGTTTTGTGTCTCGCCGGCCGGTGCAATGTGTATTTTGGTTCAAATAAGAAGGTGTTTTCTCTTTCTGTAGAGGTTTGCCAGAATCTACACATACAACTGACCAGGGAGGAAAAAGCTACCCGTGTTTAGTCTACAAGTCTCTTGCTGTCACTTCATAGTCAGATGCCTGTTTCTGTTTTCACTTTGTCTCTGGCCCTTACTCACAGTGTCAAATTTGCCCTACTCTCAGGAGGGACTCGACCTTAAACAGCTTTTCTCAACTGAACAATTATAAGGATTTAAATGATAATAGTGATTAATGCAGAGTTGGATAAAACAAATATTTCATTAACATTTTCTTATAAAATCATGTTTTGAAGACGTAATGATTCTATATGAAAATTTAAATAAAATATATTTTATGAACACATTATTATAGTGTGACTTCAACTATTATTATTTTTTTTAGATTTATAATTTACGCTTTACATTGAGTAGCATTAGCTTGGTGTGGCTGTCATTGTGTCGTGTTGTGTGTATGGTCTTTATACATTCTCTGCTCCTGCTCAGATCCTGCAGAGGCTGAGCCACCATACGGTACTACCCCCTTCTCTTTCTCCTCTCCGTTCCTCTCTTTCTCCTCTCCTTTCCTCTCTTTCTCTGATCCTCTCTTTCTCTGCTCCTCTCTTTCTCCTCTCCTCTCTCTCACCTCTCTCTTTCTCCTTGTTCCCATCTCTTTTCTTTCTCCTTTCTCCTCTCCTCTCATCTCCTTTCCTTTGCTGTCCTCTCCTCTCCTTTGCTGTCCTCTCCTCTCTGACAACCTCCTGTGCTGTGAGTGTTACTGGGTTGGCTGGCTTTCAGGTGGCACAACAGTGCCCCCTAATGTTACCTTGTCTCTGTCTGGACAGAGAGCTCAGCTCTGCTCAGAGAGAGGGATGTGGTAAGAATAAGGAAGTCAGTAAGGTGCAGAGAACGGGCTGCTTCTCAACAAGGCAGATTGAACACAAGTCAAGGAGTCACTGTGTTGGATGTGCATGAGTGATGTAGGGTACAGTAGCTGTATTGGGCCTGAGACTTGTGTTCATAGGTTACAGTAGATCATTGGAAATATGTCTGTTAGCCACCTAGGGGGATCCAATTCAATATAACGAGTGTGTCTGTAAACATTACAATTTTTACTGATGTTTTTGAAGGATCCAATCCCTTCCTATATAGTGCCATGAGTGCAATGCAGTTTGTCACGTTCTCTAGGTGTCCCATGTATGGAAACTACCAATGTCTTCCACAGAGGTCATCCATCTTACCAGACTATTAATGTTTCTCCTTCCTCTTGTCTTCCAGGTATCTGAAGTAGGATCCGAGAAACTCTTCACCCCCACTACACCCGAAGGTAAGATGTTGGTTACTATATTCACACTACATTTGGATGGGCAAAACAAACCATTCTCCCCTGTGTAGTCCACCATCATCCCTGTAGGTGACACGTCAATGAATACCAAGACAGTTTTTTACATATCATTTATGTTTTCTGATTCTGAATTGATTGAGGACAAACCAGAACAGCTATATTTGCATATTTTCTTGCCTGGATGTGGAACTGTATTGGGACACCCAACCAAAGGCCTACGTATCTCCCCTTCCCACACCAATATTCATGCTCATTAGAGTGGATTTACAGGCTCTTTGCCACATGCTTCCAATCCACAAATGGGAACGTTCCCCCAGGCTATACAAGACTTCTGACAGCAGGCTTGGCAGTAATGGTCGACAGGACAGAAGAGGGGGGAGGGCACTGAGCTTCTCATTCAAGATAAACACAGGTCCTCTGGGAGGGAGTGGGCTAGGGGGAGGAGGGTAGGCGGGGGGAGTGCTGCACCTCTTCTCAGGCTGAATGGGGAGACATGTGGAGGGAAGGTGGGGGGTGAAGAACGGGATGGTAGGAGGCCAGAGAGGTCAGGGCAGTCCCCTGGCTGATGAAGGATAGCAGCATGTAGCTCATGTCATGTCCCCCCAGGGCAGGAACCAGACCCATTAACAGATGCAGCATGACAGCTATTTCTGTAAAATGGGGCAATTTTCTGGAGGAGAGAGAGAGGCCAGCTTGCCTTGGATAGAGTAGGACCCCGCCTGTGTTATGCCTGAACACAAACCGTACAGAAAGACTCAGAAGGACCACTCCAGACATTACAGTGATGAGCTCATCATTTTTATAACAACCAGGATACATTACGTGTCTAGGCCTATTTATTTTCCCTAGAGTGTCTCCACTGTTGTCATTGAAGATTGTTGTTGTAAGCCTACGTGTTGTTTCACACACACACACACACACACACACACACACACACACACACACACACACACACACACACACACATATATATATATATATATATATATATATATATATATATATATATATGTGTGTATACACATATACGCATACACATATACATGTATATATATATATATATTGTTGTGACGTTGTATTAGTTAATGTGATGACTGTTGCTCATCGAATGAAAAAAGGTTTCTAATTGCGTGATTAACTGAATCAAGCAATTATTAACTCATTAACCTGGGGAACCATGGGAAAATTTGTTTTATTGAGTTTCTATTTCCCAAATTAACTCAAAGAATATCAGAATATCTATTTTACAACAGCCGCTAATTAATCAGTTACCTCTACCAATCTCGTTCTGAACGTCGCATAATCCGGGAATCTGCACGGACCCGGGTCTCACCAATGAGTTCGTACCACACCAATCTTAGTTGAGTATTTATTTACTAGAAAGCTAAAATGATGATAAAAGATATACATACACAAAAACACATTCCAGGCTATTGATTAGAACACACTATGGCGCGTGTTACCCAAAATGGGGATTTAAAAGAGAGAGAAAAAGAGAAAGTACACGAGAGAAATATACATTTGGGTGAATTTGTCAGCTATGCTTATTCTAACCCTAGCCTACGTGGGGAAGGTCTCCGTGGGTTCTCCGCGTGGACCGCTTCAGGCTGCACTTCTCCGGCGCAACTCTTTGGTTGTCCTCACGATGTCAGTGTCCTTTTGGCTTAGGAGTCTGTTCCCTCGCCCTTGCTCTGGAAGGGCTCTTCTGAGGACAGACAGCTCTGTAGCTCACAGCGTAGGAATGAAACAGTGTAGATACCACGATTCGATGGGGAGTGGAGGCTAGGGGGTTCGACTCGAATTCAACAGCTTAGACACAGCTACTCATCCGTAGCTTGGGTAGAAAAATATTTATTTTTCTTCAAACTTGTGTTGCTTTTTGGGTTCGTTGACTTTTTAGACCTCGGCTGCAGCTTGGGTCACTAAGTCTTATCTGTCAATTCTTCACACACAGGTTTTATACCCTTGTGTCAGAAGTGGGCGTAACCGCCTTTAGGGCTTTACTATGTGCGTACCGAGTTATTTACTCAAATCCAATTTTAGACAACTAACAACTAACACATTTCATCTTTACCAAAAACATTCTCTTTGATTTGGACATTTTCCATACAACGTACAATGTATAAACATCAAACATATACTAGGTAACCTGTTGACGTTACAATGTTTTCGTAATAACGTAATCTATTAACCTTTAATAACAAAACAAAAATGACATATTCCATCTATCGTCATGACCACCATTGTGGCTGACGGAAACCATTGTTCCAAAGTCCCTTTATTTCATGTTTAATGTTCTGAGGCTGGTTCACCATAGTAACAGGACAAAAGGAATTTGTCTGTGGCCTAAGATTTACCAGGGGCGTGAGGGGTCATAAAATCCCCACATCTTCAGACCCCTAGAACTCTCCTTCTCTGTTGGGGTTGACAGATAATCTGTAGGGTTGTGGTCTCCTGTAACCTGACCTGATCAGGACAGTCATGACAATATATATACTGTATATACACACACACACACACACACACACACACACACACACACACACACATGTTGACTCTCTTCCCCATCCAAACGGGAAAGGGCCTAGCTGTGTCAGTGGGCAGCGAGTCTTGGTGAAATCCTGCTAATGTGAGTCCCATCCCATGTCCCATGCACATCAGGCTGGCCCAGAGATTAGGACTGCACAATTACAGACAGATCCGAGCAATCCCATCAGAGCTTGTTTGTCACAGCTGGGATCAACACCAATGTGTGTGAGTGTGTGAGTGAGTGTGTGAGTGAGTGTGTGAGTGAGTGAGTGAGAGTGAGAGAGTGTGTGAGTGTGTGAGAGAGTCAGACACCAGCAACAAGAAGGGCACCGGATTAGGATGAAATGGAAAAGCCAGGGGATGGTTCTGTCTGGATCATCCGATTAAGTGATGAGTGAGAAGTTAATATCATGCTAGTTGCTACCATTACACATTGTTGTTTTGTACTGTAACATATCCTAGTTGTAGGTCTTCTTTGTGTGTGGTTCATACGTGTGTGTGAGTGAGTATAAGTGTGTGTATGGGTTAGCCAGGCCTGTGTATAGAATGCAGAGCAGCCTGAGGACTGTTGTCCTCTAGTTCACCATACGGAATATCTAAGTGACCATTTCCAGTCTATTACCAGTCTATCTCTAGAACAATCTACACCCTCTCTCCACTCAGCCTCTGATCATTGGGACTGCACAGCTATTGGCTCCCAGAGATTGGATGCACTTACACACACACACAGACTTAGACACACACACACACAGTTGGTATAGCACTGAAAGTGCTAATGAGCATGTCACGCCCTGACCTTAGAGAGCCTTTTTGTGTCTCTATTTTGGTTTGGTCTGGGTGTGATTTGGGTGGGCATTCTTTGTTCTTTAATTCTTTGTTTCTGGCCGAGTGTGGTTCCCAATCAGAGGCAGCTGTCTATCGTTGTCTCTGATTGGGGCGGCAGGGTAGCCTAGTGGTTAGAGTGTTGAACTACTAACCGAAAGTTCAAATCCCCGAGCTGACAACGTACAAATCTGTCGTTCTGCCCCTGAACAGGCAGTTAACCCACTGTTCCTAGGCCGTCATTGAAAATAAGAATTTGTTCTTAACTGACTTGCCATAAATAAAGGTTAAAAAATAATAATAATAATTAGGCAGCCCTTTCCCTCCTTCTGTGTGGGATCTTGTTCTTTGTTTGTGTGCAGGTAGTTTGCACAACGAAGCTGTTCGGTCGTTGTATTTTTTATTGTTTTGTCTTTTCTAAAGTTTCACTTCGTTAATAAATTATGTGGAACTCAAAGAACGCTGCGCCTTGGTCTCATCCTTCTGACGACATCCGTGACAGAGCATGTTTACTTCTTCCCTTGTATTAGTCATTAGAGGAGAGGTATTATCACCAAATAGATGTAATGGTTTAGGACTATTAGAAGACTGGACAGTCCAACATAGTAATCAAATCAAATCAAATGTAATTTGCCACATACTCCGAACACAACAGGTGTAGACTGTGAAATGACTGTGAAATGCTTACTTACAAGCCCTTTCCCAACAATGCAGAATTAAAAAGTAAGAACAATTTGCAAAAGGGAAAAAGGAATTAGTAAAACAATAAAATAACAATAACGAGGCTATATACAAGAAGTACCGATACTGAGTCAATGTGCAGTGGTACGAGGTAGTTGAGGTAATTTAGGTAATATGTAAATGTAGGTAGGGGTCAAAGTGACTAGGCAGTCAGGATAGACGATAAACAGAGAAGCAGCAGCGTATGTGAAAGTGTGTCGCTGTGGCGTCAGTGTGTGTGTGCGGGGGGGGTAGGTAGAGTCCATTAAGTGTGCATAGAGCCAGTGAAAAAGTGGGTCAATGCAAATAGTCCAGGTAGCCATTTCATTACCTGTTCAGCGCTCTTATGGTTTGGGGGTAGAAGCTGTTCAGACTTGACACTCCGGTACCGCTTGCCATGACTTGGGTGGCTGGTCTTTGAAAAGTTTGAGGACCTTCCTCTGACAGTGATGTACTGGGTCGTACGCACTACCCTCAGTAGCGCCCTATGGTTGGAGGCCAAGCAGTTGCCATACCAAGCGGTGATGCAGCCAGTCAAGATGCTCTTAATGGTGCAGCTGTATACATTTTTGAGGATTTGAGTGCTCGTGCCAAATCTTTTCAGCCTCCTGAAGAAGAATATGTGTTGTTGTGCCGTCTTCACGTTGGTGTGTTTGGACCATGATAGACCATTAGTGATGTGGAGACAGAGGAACTCAACCCCCCCCCCCACTACAGCTCCACTGATGTGAATGGGGGCGTGCTCGTCCCTCCATTTCCTGTAGTCCACAATCCGCTCATTTGTCTCGCTGACATTGAGGGAGAGGTGTTGTCCTGGCACCACACTGCCAGGTCCTCTGACCTCCTCCGTATAGGCTATAGGTCTTATCGTCGTTGGTGATCAGGCCTACCAGCATTGTATTGGTCCTGGGAGTTGTTCAGTCCCAGTGTCCTTAGCTTAATGATGAGCTTGCAGGGCACTATGGTGTTGAGCGCTGAGTTGTAGTCAATGAACAGCATTCTCACGTAGGTGTTCCTTTTGTCCAGATGGTAAAGGGCAATGTGGAGTGCAATAGAGATGACATCATCTGTGGATCTGTTGGGAGTGGGTCCAGGGTGTCTGGGATAAGGGTGTTGATGTGAGCCATGACCAGCTTTTGAAAGCACTTCATGGCTACAGATGTGAGTGCTATGGTGCAATAGTCATTTAGACAGTTTACCTTAGCGTTTTTGGGACAATGGTGGTCTCCATGAAACATGTAGGTATTACAGACGGGGTCAGGGAGAGTTTGAAAATGCCCGTGTAGACACTTGCCAGCTGGTCAGTGCATGCTCTGAGTACGTGTCCTGGTAATCCTTCTGGCTATGCAGCCTTGTGAATGTTAACCTGTTTAAAGGTCTTACATTGGCTACGGAGAGCGTGATCACACAGTCGTCAAGAACTGCTGGTGGTCTTATTCATGGTTCTGCATTGCTTGCCCGTCACACAGGTTGGTGGCACCTTAATTGGGGAGGACGGCTCCTGGTAATGGCTGGAGCTGAATGAGTGGAATGGTATCAAATACATCAAACATATAGTTTCCATGTGTTAGATTCCATTCGCTCCGTTTCAGCCATTATAATGAGCCGTCCTCTGATCAGCAGCCTCCACTGTATACAGGACGGATGTTACCTAACTATCAGAGTTGTTTCTCTTTAGCTTCGTTGTGAACTTCCTGAGAATTATTGATTTCCTGTAGGTTGGTGTGTTCAAGGAGAAACTGTGTGAAGTCTTAGTCTTCTGCGGAGCTTTGGGACGTTTCATTTTTTGAAAGAGATCTGGTTGCAGTTCAGAGTTGACTTTTTTCAGTTCTTGGAAGGCGAATAAAAATCTAAATGTAGCAGCTGAGCACGTATGGGTCCTGGCACCAAGAGAGGATAAACATACTTTGTGGGTTCTTATGAAACTCAAGCAGAGCTTTTGAAAAGGAGTGACTTACCACCTACCTACCAGAGACTGGAAACACGAGACCCTAGTGAGAGGAAATGTCTGAGAGGATAGCACTCCCACTCTCTCACTCTCACTTTCTCTCTCACTCTCTCACTTTCTCTCACTCGCTCTCTCTGTGCCTGGGAGTCAATTTTGGCTCTGTTGTGTCTCCCGGGTTTTTCCGGTGAGTGTCTCGACGAACCTATTTTGGTCCTTGAGGCAAACCTGGGGCATCTTGGGATAGGTGGGGGAGAAAGACTGGTGAAAACCCATTTCTGAAGTGGATTTGTGCCCTTGTAATCCTGATTAATTTTGACCTGTTGTGCTCATTTTAAACAACACATTACAGTAAGCGTGAACACAGCGAGCTCCAGGCGAAACCAGAAGCTTAGCGGCTTTGTGAGGCTTATGAACAGCAGATGGCATTTTAAGCTGGACTTAATAAATTGTTTCCATTAAACTTACCGGCCCACACATACTGGATTAGGCGAGCGGAACAAAGGAAGGAGGAGTGTAAGCAGAAGGAAAAAACACAATTGCCACCACCACACACGATTGACTCACCTTTTAACTCCTATTGTGGCCACGGTCAAAGGTGGGACAAGTCTTAGGCTACTACTGCTAGTGTCACAGAGGTGGACGCCACTGTAATTGGATGTAGAGATGAACTCATCAAGGATGTCAGAGAGTATTTTGCTTAATTGATGCGAGGGTAAACAAATAAACAAATGGATAAACCCTTTAAGCTTCTCCTGTGGAGGATTTAGCCTTGTTTATCCTTACCTGTTAATATATAAACACCATATAACACAAACAATGTGGAATTCAGAATAGCTCTCAGTATCTTTTGTATTTTTCATATCCTGAATTCTCAGTACCATTGTTGAGAATCCATTCCTTGCAGGGCTGAAGGATGAATACACCCCCCCCCTCCTCCTAAGAGCCCATGGTAGCTCTCTAAGCTCTCATTATGTGCTACACGGCCTAGGGTCCCCGCGTCGAATCGCTAATCAAGCGGCCTGTCTGCACTGCAGCTCTGCCTGACTCAATAGGTGCCGAGTGCCCTTTGTTCCTGAAGGCTGCTGTTTGCTGCATGTCAATAGCAGGGCTATGGCTTCAGCTCTGCTGGCTGGGTATACTCCACACACACAGCCTTCAGGATTATAGGATGGAGTCAGTTATAACTCCTGCGTACACAAATGAAAATATAGAGAGGGGAGAGGAGAAGAGGTGGTGTGGGTCAGGGGCAGGGGGAACCGGCAGATGAGAGTGTGTAATGAACCAGGCGGCTCTCCACTGGCCAGGTCATTGTGATGTATAGCTAACCTCAGCGCTGTGTCGGCACAGTGTGGGTTTTCACCATTAAATAATGAATAGAGGTTGACCCTTTGACCAGCTAATCAGCTTTGCAGGATGTTGAGTCTGAGTGGAGGAGTGGAGGGGTGGGGAGGGAGAGAGAGTGACAGACTGGGTTGGGCAGAGCTGGGCTAGGGGGGCAGTGCTGAGCTAGCTGGAGGGGCTCAGCTTGGCTGGGGGCTGACAGGACGTGCAGTAGCGAGAACACAGGGAGGGCTGCAGGGGCTTTCTGTAGCCTACACAGGCAGATTAGAGGGCTGTATAAAAAGCTACCGTCACTGGGGAGGATTCTAAGCCTGGTAAACCTTACTGCGGTACCTACTCAGATTGGTTTGGCGAAGCGCAGCTCACTGGAAATGCTTTCTCTATCAGGGCCTGATGGCCTGTATTGACAGAGCACTTATGTCTGGGCGTTATGCACACAGGCCACAGACAGACACTAATGTATGTGTGCTGTATCATGGGGAGTTGGGTCACTCCAGAAGATCCATCCTGCTGCTGGATGTTCCGCCCATAGAATAGAATGATTATATTTCTATGGTTCCACCATTACTGTTATCCCCAAACTACCACCTCTGTGGTTATTGTCAAGCCTTTGTTTTCCTGATTCAATTTACATTTTTAACAGGAGTAAATCCTTTCAGAATACCCAAGCCCTTAATATGTTTCTCCCTCCCTGTGCTGTCTGTCGTGTTCTCAACGCCAGCCGGAGGAAAACAGTGGGGGAAACAAACAGTGGGGAAACCAAACAGTGGGGAAACCAAACAGTGGGGAAACCAAACAGTGGGAAAACCAAACAGTGGGGAAACCAAACAGTGGGGAAACCAAACAGTGGGGAAAACCAAACAGTGGGAAAACCAAACAGTGGGGAAAACCAAACAGTGGGGAAAACAAACAGTGGGAAAACCAAACAGTGGGAAAAAACCAAACAGTGGGGAAAACCAAAAAACAAACAGTGGGGAAAACCAAACAGTGGGGAAAACCAAACAGTGGGAAAACCAAACAGTGGGAAAACCAAACAGTGGGAAAACTAAACAGAAAACAAACAGTGGGGAAAACCAAACAGTGGGAAAACCAAACAGTGGGAAAACCAAACAGTGGGAAAACTAAACAGTGGGAAAACCAAACAGTGGGAAAAAACAAAAAACAGTGGGAAAACTAAACAGTGGGGAAAACAAACAGTGGGGAAAAACAAACAGTGGGGAAAACCAAACAGTGGGGAAAACCAAACAGTGGGGAAAACCAAACAGTGGGAAAACCAAACAGTGGGGAAAACAAACAGTGGGGAAAACCAAACAGTGGGAAAACCAAACAGTGGGGAAAACCAAACAGTGGGAAGACCAAACAGTGGGAAAACTAAACAGTGGGAAAAACAAACAGTGGGGAAACTAAACAGTGGGAAAAACAAACAGTGGGAAAACCAAACAGTGGGAAAACCAAACAGTGGGAAAACCAAACAAGTGGGAAAACCAAACAGTGGGAAAACCAAACAGTGGGAAAACCAAACAGTGGGAAAACAAACAGTGGGAAAAACAAACAGTGGGGAAAACCAAACAGTGGGGAAAACCAAACAGTGGGGAAAACCAAACAGTGGGGAAAACCAAACAGTGGGGAAAACCAAACAGTGGGGAAAACCAAACAGTGGGGAAAACTGGGGAAAACCAAACAGTGGGGAAAACCAAACAGTGGGGAAAACCAAACAGTGGGGAAAACCAAACAGTGGGGAAAACTAAACAGTGGGAAAAACAAACAGTGGGGGAAACCAAACAGTGGGAAAAACAAACAGTGGGAAAACCAAAGCGTGTTTGAGTTTGTTTCTTTATTAATCCTCTCAGTTATTATTGTTCATGATCATAGGAGAGCTTATAAGCTGCGTGATGTTTTTGGAGAAAGCGTGTGTTATTGATGCTCCTTTTATTGATAGTACTAATGGTGTTTGTGCAGTAGTCCCTGTCAGAGAGATGAAAATAAATAGAGGGAGCGCTGCGGAGATAAGACGCGTGTTTAATTATTAATTGAGCCATTACTGAGAGAGATTGCCTTTTTTTATTTAAGGCAGGAAGCTGGCTTCAGGGAGAGAAAAAGCTATTACAGAATTCCCAGCCTGCAATGCAGCTGTCCATCGCTCTGCCAATGCACTAGTGGAAACACACACCCTGTTAAACGGCCTTATTCCATAAATTCTTCTTCTTCAATATTTATAGCATTTAACATTACAATGACATTGTCATGTTCTATTTATAGAGAGTGGTAGGGAGGTCGGCGTGCCGACGGGACTAAGCCACAGCACCTTCCTGGTCGCTCCTATGCTCTGGAAATCAAGGGATTTGTTAGTTTTATATTACAGTTCAGGAAATGATGTCAGACCACAACATACTACATTTGTCCTGTGTTTTTCTTCTTCTTCAAAATATGCTCTCTTTTTTTCAAAGTCAATTTTCTAAGACAGAAACGCAAATTGATTCAGTCAATTCAGTCTTTTCTAGAAGGGCAATTAGTTCAATGCGGATATGTCACACAATCCCTGAGTGGTTTGCTAGTTGCCCCTTTCATTGGGACTATTAGTTCATTAGACAACTGCTTCCTCTGTGCAAGACCTCGCTCTTCATGAAATATTAACTTAGCTCCAATGTAGAATTACACTGTGTTGAGTGGGGACTTGACGTCTGAACATTGGCCCAGACCAGATATTTTAGCAATTTCACCTGGAGCGTGTTCAGTAGGCATGACCCGGATAACAATGGTCCGAAACAGAGTGAAACCAGGAGGCTCTATCGTAACTTGTCCAATACGAAATGCTTGTTTTTGTTTTCCCTTGCAAGTTTATTAATACAATACAACTCTAGACAAGAGCTACGTTTTAAAATGTTTTGTTACCTTGTGCCCTAACGATCACAACCCAGTTATAGTAGCATCCTTTGAAGTCATGCCAGTGCAGTGCCAGTCTTCCTGTCCTTAAAGGGCACTGCCAGGCTTTCAGGAAACCCAACACCTGTCCATCATCCTTATCACCGGCTGTCGTCCACGTCAGTGCCAGTGGGTGGTGCAGGGCTGTTGTGACAGAGAGTGGGCGTGTAGTTGAAGGCTTTGTGATTAGGCCTCTCTCTGTGCAGCTGTCTCAGTGGTTCATTGACTGAGTATGGATCCAGCTATAGTGCTGCTGGAGAGACGGCACTAAACAGCTAAGGGAACAATAAGGGAGCAAACATCTAATGGAGCAATTACTAAGAAGTCCCTTGTGACCGTCACAGCTCTTTTCTGGGAGGTGGTTTATGAGGGCTGTGTCTGATCATGCTGCTGCATAGCATATTGTTCAATATTTTTTTATTCATTTATCATCTCAGCTGTGCTTCCTATTTCAATACAGAGTGATAAGATAGTGAATATGAGGTTTACTACATTGAATCCTCATACTCTTTATCTAGTCTCTGAAGCATAAAAAGAGTTTAGTGCCTAACCACCGAGCAGCCTGAGCAGCAGAGGCAGACAGTGCCTTCTCCTCCTCCACTCAGAAAGAACAGAAGAGGTTGAGTTGTTTCAGTGGCCATCTGAGGACCGCTTGGCTCTATCAGTCATTCCCCCGGCCAGCCGAAGACACCGTCCGGGGGTCAGGGTTAAATGATAAACTGCAGCACGGCCCTCCCGTCCTTATTTTCCGAGTGTGTGATTCCTCATCACCTTTACACCTCCCATGTGTAAACTTCTGCCATCAGCAGCGCTGCGCAACAAATCAGCAAAACAGATGCAGACTTGCTGTGACCTCGTGGTGACACTTTCTTACACCTCGGCTGACATTTCTATTTGTGGACACATCACTTCACATCACGACCACGCTCGGATGAGCCCGCCGCACACCACGGTACTGAAGCAATAAGGCACGCTCGATGAGGAAACGCCAAGCAGGCCCATTTAATAAATGATCTGCTCATGTTTGCAAGACAAGAGGGTGAGATATTGTTTAATATAACGTTTGTTAGCTAACGTTTTCTCTGCGGCAGCTGGCCACACACTTTAAGCAGAGAGAGTGTGGATGGCTAATATTGGGGATGAACTCCTTTGTCCTCCCTCAGCAGCTGAGAGCATAGACAGGACATAGAGATAGTAGAAACAACCCAGCCCAACCCTACTTAGCTATGGTCTTCCACTGCCCCGGGCCTCTAGCCTCTTTAGAAAGCCCAGTCCTCTCTACACTCATAGAAAAAAGGGTTCCAAAAGGGTTCTTCAGCTGTCCCCATAGGAGAACCCTTTTTGGTTCCAGGTAGAACTATTTTTGGTTCCAGGTAGAACCCTCTGTATAAAGGGTTCTACATGGAACTCAAAATAGTTCTACCTGGAACCAAAGTGGTTCTACCTGGAACCAAAAAGGGTTCATCATAGGGTTCTCCTTTGAGGACAGAAAAATAACCCTTTTAGGTTCTAGAAAGCACCTTTATTTCTAAGAGTGTAACTATCTCACTGTGGCATGGCTAGGCTGTGCGATCAAAGGGTTCCTGATGATGGAAAGGCTAATTTGGAGATAATCTGCTCTCCCCTGCAGCCATCTTGTGAGGCATAAGACCACTCCGTCACATAGACAGAACACTCTCATCTCCATGGAAATGAGCCACCAACAGCACGGCAGCTTACATTTTCCCGTGACCGTTTCAGTAGGGGGATGATCTAGTGCTGTGGCACCACTCATCTGAACCCAGTATAATAATCTCCTTCTCCAAGAGAAAGACAATCAGCTGCAGCATAGGCAGAGGTATTTGTGTTGTTTTGGTTGGGAAATGCATGATGGTTATCTTATCTCTAAAGCTAATCAGCCTTGAATGTAATGTAATGTGTGTGTGTGTGTGTGTGTGTGTGTGTGTGTGTGTGTGTGTGTGTGTGTGCGTGTGCGCGTGCGCCTGTGCGTGTGTGTGTGTGTCAACCCTTTCTTCCTAGCTCCAGTTGTTGTGTGAGTGTTTTCAGCTGCTGTGTTTTGTTTGAAGAAGATCCCAGCTGTGTGCTTTTAGCCCGTCTGCATTGTTCATTCAGAGCCAATGTTGTTTGCAGATGAGGCTATAACGTTCATTAATATAGTCAGATAGTAGGTGATTGTAGCCAAACAGGATAATGCTTGGATAATGTACAATCACTGGCAGAGGACAGTCGGCAGCCTAGATGGATATTACTAACATGCTTGTAATGGATTTGACGTTTTGCGAAGCAGTTCACACATGCTTAGAAAGAGGAGAAATCCGTAGCCAAGAACAGGATGGACATAAAAGGGTTTAAATTCCATGACAGGGAGGAAAACATCCATACTCCATACGCTGAGGGAGGGGGCATGCCAGAAGGATGCTGTGTGAGATGAGAGTCCACGCTAGGGAAGCATGAGTCCAAGCAAACAGAAATATCAGCCGTGGCATATGAAGTATTTTCATAAGAGTCGGGTGGTCCACTTCTGGTGTTTGTACAGTACACTAGCTCTCCATCGTGTGGCGACATAAAGTTAGTGTATGTGTTGCTGTCAGTGCTCACTTTAAGACAGAGCCTCTCTGTCTGCTACCACACAGCAGGCTGAGACTACAGACTACAGCATTCTCTGTTCCAAAGAGCACCACACATGTAGGGTTAGTAGTGATAGACCCCGGTAATTAGCCCTGAACTCAACACATGACCAAATGAGTAATGAGATATGCACCACTGAGGAGAGTTGTGCTCAAATCAAACTCCATATTTTACCCCCGCATGGCCTTGCCAGCGTTATTAATCGCTCTCCATATTTTGTTAAGAGAGACAAGCGGTAATTCGTTCAGACACGGGGTCTGCTGTTTGGCTGTTGGTTTTGGCTACCGCTGGTATTCCCCATTCTGCGGTTCTGGGCCCGGTCGACTCTGACTGGCCCACTAATGGCTGCTCACTCTAATGCCCTATTCAGACACCCAGAGAAGCGACTAGAGAGCCTGTTATTCTAGTGCTGCTGTGGAGAGGAGGAAGCAGCAGGACTGAGAGACCAGTGCTGTTTGCTTTGGGTAGAAATGGAGGAGAGTAGAGACAGAGTTCTACATCACCTAGGGAGCACTGAGCACCAGTTATCACTACATAGGTCAACTATTTTACACAGACACACATGCCTTACAAATAGATGTAATGGTCTTGAGATAGTTGGATGCTTTTTGTTTTCTTTACAAAGGACTTCATCCAGATGTGCGGTATGGCCAGCCTAAGGTTTGGAGTGGGTGTGTTGACTGAGTGATAGACTAAGTGGATGCAGTGTTGTGCTGGGGAGCACAGGAGGCCCTACAGGAGGCCCTACAGGAGGCCCTACAGGAGGCCCTACAGGAGGCCCTACAGGAGGCCCTACAGGAGGCCCTACAGGAGGCCCTACAGGAGGCCCTACAGGAGGCCCTACAGGAGGCCCTACAGGAGGCCCTACAGGAGGCCCTACAGGAGGCCCTACAGGAGGCCCTGTAGACCAGCTGTAGTATAGTGCTGTGTGTTAACAGTATTATCAGCACAAGCCCACTGTAACGCCAGGCTAATCTTGGATCAGGTGCGTCAGAAATGGAAGTAGAGGGGTCAGGGTCTTCAGAGAGGATGAGCCGTCTGTGCCTCAACCCCTTTAAAGCTAATAAAATACACTTGAGACACTTTTAGCACAAGCATTTACACACAATCAACTCAGAGAGAGATACCTCAGTCTGGTTTTTGTCTTTCCCATCCAGAGGTTTAAGACAGCATGCAGATGCTACGGGTACTGTGAAATCATCATCAGATAATAGTCAAGTATTTGATTTGTTCCATTTCAGCTTGCCGTGTGTAACAGTGAGCCAGAAGCTCCTCCAGTTGTTTAGACCGGTTTCATCTCCTGAATCAGAGTCCAATTTCTCCCTTGGCTCCAAATCCCCCAGCCGTCACACCTTCTCCATCTCTGTGCTCAAAACAAATCAATTATTCTCTGCACGTAGAGCAGTAAAGTGAAATGCTACAGCTCATATCAGTTTTGAAACTGACTAACATGGCTACTCTGGTGCTGCCAAGTGTTGGCCCAGTTCCTCAGGCCCTGTCAGCACAAAGTGTGCTTGTGTGTGTGTGTGTGTGTATGTGTGTGTGTGTGTGTATGTGTGTGTGTGTGTGTGTGTGTATGTCAGTGATGAGAGCAGACAGAGTTGTGTGTGTCCTGCAGCAGGGAGTCAGCCCACAATAGCCCCACAGCTCATGGGCTTGTCTCCATTAGTTTTCTTGACATGACTTCCTGCCCTCTGCTCCCTCTCTCCTCTCCTCTGCCTTATTAACTTCCCCTCTCTCTCTCTCTCCCTCTCTTCTTCCCTCCTTCCTTTCTTTTCTCCCTCTGAATGCGTGTTTATGGCTCTCTCTCTCCCTCTTGCTCTTCATGGCAGCACTCTAATCAAGAATGATGGATTGGGTGCTAGGAGGCACTGGGAGTGTTTGCTAACCTGATACACCAGCGTATTCTCACCCCTTTTGTTGTCTGTGTGGAGGACATGAGGGATCCCAAACAGTGGAGGAGGCTTTGTGTGTCTTTCTAGTTAAGCTCTGCATGAGAACTAGTCTAAACATCTGCACCTTAGTCTTATAACTACAGTGAGGGAAAAAGGTATTTGATCCCCGCTGATTTGCCCACTGACAAAGAAATGATCAGTCTATCATTTTAATGGTAGGTTTATTTGAACAGTGAGAGAAAATGCAAATCAATTTCTAATATTTTTGACATGTGTTTTTCTGGGTTTTTGTTGTTATTCTGTCTCTCACTGTTCAAATAAACCTACCATTAAAATTATAGACTGATCATTTCTTTGTCAGTGGGCAAACGTACAAAATCAGCAGGGGATCAAATACTTTTTTTCCCTCACTGTATGTCATCAGCTTTGACAAGAGATGTATAGCAAAAGGGGCTATCGTTCTGTCTTTCTTCCCCTCTCTGTGTGCCATTTACAAACATCCCCTCCTTCACTGTCTTCAGCTCTGACTAATGAAGTGGAGCTATTTTCTATTTTTTGCTGAGATTTACTCATTTTCAATGTATGGCAATTAGAGGAGGATAATGGCATTTCTCTCTCTCTCTCTCTCGCTCTCTCTCTCACTCACTCACTCACTCACTCACTCACTCACTCACTCACTCACTCACTCACTCACTCACTCACTCACTCACTCACTCACTCACTCTCTCTCTCGCTCTCTCATATTCAACAGCTGTCCCGTCTCCATCTACAGCACTAGCCTAATGGTTAAGCACCCCAGGAGCAGCTTAGCACTGGTTACACTCTGAACATAGTCCTCCTATAGGTGTGGTGTTGATTGCATCAGTGTGTCTGTCTACTGGACAGCTTGTGTCCTTGCATTTGAAACCTAACCTCGGGCACTTTCAATATCACAGAGTTGATATCTATAGAGAAACAGCCCTCCAACCCCCCTACCCTGGTCTGGTAGATAGTGTTGTTGCTAGCAGTACTGTTCCTCATTTAGGGGATGAACAGCAGTGGGTGTATTTATCATGGAAACTCATATTTAACAGTCTGCTAGTGGTTTTATCTGAATCAATAAAAGTGCATTCTTCTTCTGTTTGGTCCATTACAAACGGTATATATTTAATTTCCTTTGATTACCCATTAATCCATGAATCGTTCATTTTGTCTCAGGCATTGTATGTGTCCTGTGCACAAGCCCATCCAATAGGCATATGTCAATCTTTTGCATTTAGGAGCTAGGCCTATCTGTTTCTGAGAGCATATATTTACTCTGAAAAACTGTGATTTATAGGCTAGTCTTTGTGATTCTTGGATGAGTGCAATGTGAGACATCTGTGTGGAATTTCAATTGGAAGCAGGAATGCATTGGTGAAGGGTAGACCATTGACAAGCTCTAATGAGTACATACTGTAGGTATTCAGGCAGCAATCTAAAGCCTTTGATCATTGGAGACCGTAGAGACTCGAAGGCTGGGCATGCAATAACACCAAGGTAAAACATGGAACATTACAGAAACATGCAACAGTTGATGGATGATCTCATTCTAACTGACGACATTGTTCTTGTTGTTGAATGTAAGCTTAGCTTCACTAAGAAGCTTGCTGTACTAGTATTTTACTGGAAAGCGATCCATATCCCGCTCTTTATAAAAGCACCATTTTTAATCATTTGGATTAAACAGGTGGGAATCTACATCAATATCTTGACTAAAACCCACAGTCCAATTCAAAGCGAATTGACACAGTTATCTTGAAAGCACTTGACGAAACACAATCTAGCAGAAAATATTTATCCTACCCCTTCATGGTTCTGAACGGCTATGGCCGCAAACGACAAAACATTGAATGATGGTATGACAAATGGTGAAGAGCTGTCAACCTTCCAATTGTTGCTTTGCTTTGGGGGTCGAGAGGGGAGAACAGTGAGGCTATATATTGAAATAGAGATCAGAGTGGAGAAGACAAGTATGCAGGCTCTTTCAGCTCCCTGTCATGCCACTTGGGATCTGTTGAAGGATTTTCATTCAGCC
This sequence comes from Oncorhynchus tshawytscha, assembly GCF_018296145.1. Lineage (NCBI taxonomy): Eukaryota > Metazoa > Chordata > Actinopteri > Salmoniformes > Salmonidae > Oncorhynchus > Oncorhynchus tshawytscha. The sequence continues at coordinate 22,596,476 of NC_056440.1, read as the reverse complement.
ATTTCCTTCCATTGAGAAGTAATCAGTCACTGAAAGATAATACTATATCCACTTAGTGACATGTGGGCTCATTGCAGGTTCATTCTTGAACTGGTGTGGTGGAGTACCTTTATTTACATTTTCAGATCCCCAGAAAAAAGCATATCCTAAAAACACATCTCTGCTGAGACTTGAAGCTTGGAGGTCTTGTTTTTCTGTCCTGTTTTTCCCTCTTTTCTGTGTGGTATGTAAACCAGCTGCTGGTCTCAATAAAGCATGCTGTCCTGCAGGGCAACAAAGCAGTATTGTTGAGATTGCTAAGGCATTATGCAAGTCTAAGTAAAGCTTCCACACAGCTAAAGAATTACAGCCCACACTGAGCTTTGTGGTGCCCTGTAGAGACTCTGAAAAGGTCTTGAAGGTATTGAGGAGGAAAGGCGGGGATACTTGGTTGGTTCATTGGTTGGTTTTCTCTCTCCACTGCTCCATGATGGGGAACAGGAGTCCAGAGCCTTTATTAGAAGTGGCATGCGATGTCTCCAGTCATCTAGGTAATTGCACCGCTGCGTCCTCTCCTGTAATCAATCGAGACAGCTGCCGCCACTGCGTTCGAGTCCAGTAGGCGAGCGTGTCGAGCTAATTAATGGATTGATAAGGCTAGTGCGCTCAGCTCCACGCCGCACCGCACATCACAACTTCCTGAGATTTCCTTGAAGTTCATAGATGTTTCTTCCGCTGTCTGTCTGTCCACACAGTCCCCAGGGCAACTGCCATGGTCAGGGGTCAACAACGGTGAAAGGGGTCACATTCCAGACTGCAGGGTGGCCTGTGTGTGTCAGAAGAGCCATTAGACTTGAGCTTTATGTTGAAAGGCTGAAAGATGTCATCCGCTCTCTTTTCTTCAGGAAGTCTCAGTGGCACTGACCTCATACGACCCGAGGGGTTTTCAGATGAGGCTGGGAGTGATGGGTTTTAGGGTTTGGGAGGGGGTGAAGGGGTCTTGTCCTTCTGGAACTCATTGTGACCAGAGTTTAATTAAAGTTTAGAGTGGAACAAGGGTCTAGTTTGGCCACCGCTGAAGCAGAAATACATGGCTTGGGCCAGATTTTGTCCAGTCAGAACATACAGGCATCCATACTTTTATTAATAAACCTTTATATTGACAGGGAAGTCCTACTGAGACGAGGGTCCCTTTTTCAGATGAATAATGCATAAATACATTCAACATACAATATACAAAATTACAAAATATGTATTTTTTAAAACAGACACATTTATCAACATAGTCTCTGATCATTTCTCTGAACTGACCAAGGGGGACCAGAACACCTCATTTCATAGACCTCTGTGAGTTTTTACAAAAGGTGCTAATCTGCATCACCCCCTTCGACAGCAATCACGTGCCACAGGAGAAGATGGCATATGCCTGGTGCCACATATGTCCATGTGGATTTGAATCCAAGCGCAGCATGCATAAACAGAGACACGGATTCATACCAGACAGGGCTGCCAGCCCAGCTCTTCCAAATGAACATTAGGTGCCCACAGTGGATGTGCAGGCTTTGACAGTAAACGTGTTACAGCTTCACACCCATCCCATTCTGTTGCCATCCGAGTCCTTTTGTCAGCTGCAATGGACAGAACTAATTGAAACACGCCAGCTGTCCCCACTTTCTACATATCTTGGCAGCCTCTCCCTGTTCATTTCCCATTAACATCTCTGAGTGATTTCACAAAGCATTGCCTTGGCCTCCCACTAAATGCCATTCCAAACGCTCCCAGGCAGATTAAACAGTGTGAGGATGAAGAAACTGACCATCGCAAATTTCACTGTGATTTGATTATTAACGTGACGATTTGCTGCTACTCAGCTAGCCGGGCTCCCATTCCTTCATTATCCTCCAAAATCATTTAGATCAAACCACTCCGCCTCTTTCTGTTTTTCTTCTTGTAACAGAATGGATCGCAGGCAGGCAAGCAGCAATGAGGTGTTGATTCCCAAGGCTGCGTGGGTTTCCTGTCTCCTGCCAGTACCTGTTTTAGTCATTTTCCACAGCCACTCAGTCGTGAGCTAGAGGTAGCTAGGCCTTGGCATGCACAGACAGACGCTAGAGAGGTCAAAGAGGAAAAAGCTCAACGTTGTGAATTCCACTACTGAGAAACAAGAAAGTTTCCTGTTAGAGCAGTGCCAAGCTGGAAGGGAGATCAAGGTGGAGTGTGTTTTCTACAGAACCGTCTGCCTCCTCCAACTTCTTCAGGAGACTCCTCAATTTATTTATTTATTTTTGATATATCCTTTTTTTGTGGACGTCCCAGACTGTTCATGTTCTGGTAAAGTGATGATGTGATGTGAGCGAACCGCAGAGTTTGCCTTGTAAATGAGAACGCCCGGTGGGCGAGGTGACTGCGATGACTGGGGTGGCTTGGATCTCTTCTCTCTTTTCACAGCGCCAGGCTTCAATGGCCTCTGGTCATGATGGAGAGAATTTACATACCCCTATGTTCTAACTTTAAAACTTTATTTGCATACAGGTTTATTACTCCCCCTCTCTCTTGGTTGTACTGCATACATTGGCGGTGGTGGCTGTGGTGGCCAGGTTATTCATACACCTCTCTGATTTGCATGAGTGATGGTTTGGTTGGCGACTGAATTAGGACATGATTTAGATATCTAATCCAGAGGGAGGTCAGGCTCGTTTGCAGGTGGCCATCCCAGGTGTGCCTGAAATAAATGGCAAAGCGTTGACAAAGCGTTGACAAAGGGTTATGTTCTATTATTTGCAAGTCATCCTTCATTTGGGTATCTACTAAAGTAAACCAATATGTTTGGATGCAAAAATAGTAATTATATGCGCACACAGTAGAACTGCTTTGGCTCTCAATGGTCTGTTGTTTCATTGAAATCCTCTTGTATTTTGTTCATTGATAATTGATTATGGACAACCTCTTATTCACAACCTATTCTCCCCAAGAGGAGAGGGGTTTATGTGAAGTAAGTCATGCACGATCAGTCAATGGGAAATACCATTATACTCTTGGTAAAGTATTCCTTTTTAGGGCAATATCAGTAGAAATGGTAGAAATAGGGAGGTTCAAGACCCTTGTAAGACATCACAGTAAAATGGAGGAATGTATTGCAAAAGGAAATAGCAAAATTGTATTATACTGGGAAAGATTGGTTAGTCTGTGGACATTGGAAGGTTGGAGTTAACATCAGAATGAATGATGGATTGGCCGCTGTGTGTGAAAATTCAGCACTTGAGGAAATTTGGAATATACTGTATGTATAATTATTTAACTTCATGTACCGTACATGTGGGCGAATCATTTTGTCCGTTAGTCTGCTGTAATCAGGAGCGGGCTGGTAGGGTAAAAATAAATACAAGTAATGCACAACCTGCATTTACATGTAAAACATCCAAGACTCATCAACTATCAGTCAATCTCCTCAGACTGACATAATGGTCTCTCTCTGTGAGAGACATGGCGTCATAATGGACCACCTAATCCTTTATTGATGGCTCTGGTTGCTGGCAGCACAGACCATCTGCCCGCTCTGTCTCTCTGGATGCGTTCCAAATAGCACCCTTTTCACTATATAGTTCACTACTTTTGACCAGGGCCCATAGGGATATGTAAAGGGAATAGGGTGCAATTTGGAACGAACCCTGTCAGTGTAGAGGGAGGGATGGAGGGGAGAGGAGTGGTGGCCAGATGTTCCAGGGGGACAGAGAGGGTCAGATGTGAAGGGTGTCAGAGGCAGGACAGCTGTGGAACGACCCCAGGGGTCACAGAGGTCACCCTCGTCCCCGATGGACACATCAGTCACAGAGGGGGTGTCCTGAAGCCTGTCGTCCATCTGGTGTCCCTTTCCCCCTCCCTCCATCTATCCCGCTTTCCCTCTCTTCGTCCATCCATTCATCCACCCCCTCCCTCCATCTATCCCGCTTTCCCTCTCTTCGTCCATCCATTTGTCTCTCCATCCATTCATCCACCCCCTCCCTCCATCTATCCCGCTTTCCCTCTCTTCGTCCATCCATTTGTCTCTCCATCCATTCATCCACACCCTCCCTCTAGCCCTCATTCCATTCCTCCCTCCATCCCCTCCTCCCTTCTCTCAGTGCCACACCAAATCCCCAGAGTACGCAGGCCACGGGAACAACCATAGAAAGATCAATAGTGGCCTGAAATGTCATCTGGTGAACAGTGATGCCAACACTCCCCAAGGGAGTGTCAATGTCAAATTGTGCACTAACCGATGAATTGTCCCTGACCTCCCGTGCACTGAATACGGGAGTATCACTGTCTCCTCGAGCCCTAACCAGGCCTAGGACATACACAGTGGGGCTGTCCTCAAGCACTGCTTTTTCTCCATCTGTTCCATGTATTTTCATGTTTTTGTACCCATGTAACGGCTTAATTTGAATGACTATCTCAGATGTTTATTGGTGCAGTTTGGCTTGCCTGCTGAATGAAGTTGTGAGATTTTTCAGGAAGATAACATTTTCTCCTGAGAGATGAAGGAGAAGTTTAAACCTGAAGGTTGTGATTGACTGTGTAACTACAGTTGACAGTCATCAGATTCAGTTGCTAGGAAAGCTGTTAGTTGCTTTGGGCGGTGACAGTATTAACAGTGAAATGGTGCTTTGGGCAGTAGGTAAGTATTACCAATTGAAATGTTCTTGTAACAGCATTAATCCCTGTGATGAAACATGTCAGAGAAGAATTCCTGTCACTTGGATACTACCAGGCCCTCGCTTTACCATCAGACAAGAATACAATCTAAACTTGTTATGGGATTGGTACATACTCAACAATAACAAACATGTTGTTCCATTGATGGATCACTTCTCATGTCTCTGTGTGTTTGCTGTAGGCATATGCTCAACACAGTATGAACCAGATAGTAGCTGAGGGCCATATATGATAGTATACCATGTTACCATCAGCCCCTAGGCATACCAGACAGTAATAGGGATTGTAATGTGACCATAACACATTCACGATCAGATCCTGCCCTTCATTAGAATGAGAAGGCAGAACCTGTGTGTGTGTGTATGTGTGTGTGCGCGTGTGAAGTGTACGGCCCCTCCCTCGGCCTGGTCTAGTCTGACAAACTGTTTTAATGAGGAGATAGAGAGTCTCAGGCTGACACATCAGGTCCCCCCTGCCTCCATTACACCCCATTATAATCATCATTAAGATAACCCACCACCGCTCATTGTGTCCTCAGTATTACAGCCTCAGCCGTCCTATTGGCTTTCTTCCTCCACAATGTGTCTAGGAAAGAGAGGGGTTTCCACGGCAACGTCAGCGAAGGGCGACATTTCGACAGATAATTATTTGCCTCGCTCTCATTTTCTCTCTCTCTCTCGCTCGTTCTCTCGCTCTCTCTCGGCCTACCCAGACAAGGAATCCTTATTTAAGACCCTTTTTATAATAAAGCCGTATTATTATACCCAGACCTGAATTCATTTGGAAAGTCGTGACACCTTTGCCTCCCCCGCTGCTCCTGTAAAGGCGAAGGGGGAACGTGTTTAAAATCTCCATACAGCGTTTTATTACCCTTTTATGGGCGTTAGAATCCTTGGAAGATTAAGCGGGTTCTATTAAGCCCTGGATATTCCAATAGGAGTCTGCCTGCTCTGAGGAGCTGAGCTCTCACTGGCTGCTAGAGGCAGTAGGCTAGCTCTCATTTGTCACTGGCTGCTCTCTGCGGCGCTCTGAGACTCCCATGGAGCTGTTTAATTGAGGCTCTAGTAAGCCTTCTTGAATCTATGCTGCATTAGAGGCAGAAGTTAGAGATGGTTAAAGGGCCATTCTGTCCCAGTCTGTCTTTCTTTCTCTCCCTCTATCTCAATCTGTCTCTCCATTTTCTCATTCCTCTTTAATATTTGTTCTCTTTACTTGCAGGTTATATTTCTGTATTCAGAGTGATTCCACTTCCCAGCTGATTTGCTCATTTGAAACCTATATTTTAGGTGTAATGCTGCTACCACTGTCTTGGTTAGGCATATTCCATTCACCCTGCATTTTGTTATGAAGAGAGCTGTGGTCAGGAAAACACAGTGAAATATGCCTTTATCACCACTAGCACTTGTCCTGTCAGCCACCATTTTCTCGAGCAGGGATTTTTGTCTATAGATTCCAATTAAAGCCAATTAAAGTTCTCTGTGGCATTATTTATTTAGTAGAAACATTGTAGCCCATTAAAATGTTATGCTCTTGGTACTGAATATGGAAATTCATTGGAATTCTCCTCGTTACAAAAGCTCCTTGTCTTCCCAGGGACCCAGATGAAGTAGCTGGCTGGGTTCAAAGTGTTTGGCTGTAGCCTACAGCTTTAGAAATCCCTTGAAAGGTCTGTGGGGTGAAGACGCAGCAAGGCCATGATAAGGGGCCGTGATCTCTTTTCACAGCACAATTGAAACATAATTATTTCATGCCAGATTGTGTGCTCAGCAAAGCCCTGAATAGTAGTGGCATTTAACTTTAATTAGGTGTGATTTATTCATACTGACTGGATCGCTCGCAGAAATTGGATCATCTGATTATAGTCAAGCATGAAAATGACCTGATTAAACACTTCATAAAACCTAGGGAGGGAAAGAAAAAGGGATCCTTGGGTAGGAGACGTGTAGAGGCAGTACGGTGAGGGAGAGAGGGGAGGGGACAGGGGAGGCAGGCAGATACACTATATATACAAAAGTATGTGGACACCCCTTCAAATGAGTGGATTCGGCTATTTCAGCCACACCCGTTGCTGACAGGTGTATAAAATCAAGCACACAGCCATGCAATCTCCATTGACAAACATTGGCAGTAGAATGGCCTTACTGGAGAGCTCAGTGACCTTTCCAACAAGTCAGTTCGTCAAATTTCTGCCCTACTAGAGCTGCCCCGGTCAACTGTAAGTGCTGTTATTGTGAAGTTGAAATGTCTAGGAGCAACAACGGCTCAGCAGCAAAGTGGTAGGCCACACAAACTCCCAGAACTGGACCGCCGAGTGCTGAAGCATGTAGCGCATAAAAATCATCTATCCTCGGTCATCTGTTCTCACTACCGTGTTCCAAACTGTCTCTGGAAGCAACGTCAGCACAAAAACTGTTTGTCGGGAGCTTAAAGCAGCCGTACACAAGCCTAAGATCACCATGCCACGCTTCGGCTGGAGTGGTGTTAAGCTCGCCGCCATTGGACTCTGGAGCAGTGGAAATGCTTTCTCTGGAGTGATGAATCACGCTTCACCATCTGGCAGTCCAACAGATGAATCTGGGTTTGGCGGATGCCAGGAGAACAGTACCTGCCCCAATGTATAGTGCCAACTGTAAAGTTTGGGGGAGGAGGAATAATGGTCTGGGGCTGTTTTTCATGGATCTGGCTTGTCCCCTTAGTTCCAGTGAAGGGAAATCTTAATGCTACAGCATACAATTACATTCTAGATGATTCTGTGCTCCTAACTTTGTGGCAACAGTTTAGGGAAGACATTTTCCTGTTTCAGCATGGCAATGCCCCCCCATGCACAAAGCGAGGTCCATACAGAAATGGTTTGTTGAGATCAGTGTGGAAGAACTTGACTGGCCTGCACAGAGGCCTGACTCTTCAAACACCTTTGGGATTAGTTGGAACGCCGACTGCGAGCCAGGCTCTGTGTCCGACCTCTATAATGTTCTTGTGACTGAATGGAAGCAAGTCCCCGCAGCAATGTTCCAACACCTAGTGGAAAGCCTTCTCAGAAGAGTGGAGGCTGTTATAGGAGCAAAGAGGGAAGCAACTACATATTAATGCCCATGATTTTGAAATGAGATGTTCGACAAGCAGGTGTCCACATACTTTTGGTCATGTAGTGTATTAGTTTTTCTTTTTCTTCTGCACACATGGTTCTCAATAACAGTTAGACAGACACTTCTCCCAGCTTTTTCAGTACACCGGGCAATGGTATATCTACATCCTCCCTTAACGTTCCTTGTCTCTTTGCCTCTGCAGGTGTGACGACGAATGAGAATCCAGAGTCCAAGGCTGTCAGCTCGGCCAAAGTATCAGGGCTCCAGCGTAGCCAGGAGCAGAGTAACGAGGTGTCCTTCACTCCGCGTGTGTCCAGCCCCACCCCGGCCTCCCCGCCTGCGGGCTCCCCTGCCCCCTCTGCCACCGCGGCAGCCCCCTCAGCCCCACCCAAGGGTGCGGCTCTCCTCCCCGCCCCCTCCTCATCAAGAGAGAGTCAGACCGGGCGCTGCCCATCCCCACCCCTCCCCTGCTGAGGGCCCAGCCCCACCCTCTCCAGGAGCACCGGGTCCCTGTCTCGCTCCCTCTCCCCCAGCACCAACACCACGCCAGGCCTCTCATCAGCCACCAACATCACCAGCATCACCCACTGCAGTACAACAGCCTGCACGACATCAGGTACAGTAGGACCACATCTTATCCGTATGCTCTGGGTCTGTTTAGTTATGCCTAGCTCTCTTACATGATCTGGGTCTGTTTAGTTATGCCTAGCTCTCTTACATGATCTGGGTCTGTTTAGTTATGCCTAGCTCTCTTACATGATCTGGGTCTGTTTAGTTATGCCTAGCTCCCTTTCATGATCTGGTTCTGTTTAGTTATGCCTAGCTCCCTTTCATGATCTGGGTCTGTTTAGTTATGCCTAGCTCCCTTTCATGATCTGGGTCTGTTTAGTTATGCCTAGCTCCCTTTCATGATCTGGGTCTGTTTAGTTATGCCTAGCTCCCTTTCATGATCTGGGTCTGTTTAGTTATGCCTAGCTCCCTTTCATGATCTGGGTCTGTTTAGTTATGCCTAGCTCCCTTTCATGATCTGGTTCTGTTTAGTTATGCCTAGCTCTCTTACATGATCTGGTTCTGTTTAGTTATGCCTAGCAGTCTTCTTATACTTTATACCTTGCTGATATGATATGCAATACCTCATTGACTTACGTCAGATAGCGTGTTGATTCCACCTGCACTGATCTGTCACGTATCTAGCAAAGGATAACAGGATAGCTCGAAATTAGTTTGGCTACAATGTGCTATCTTATGTTCGAAAATATGACCTAGGTGACATCGTCTAATGACCCAATTTCATCCTCAAAACAGGCTGAATTAATCCAAGCTAAAACATTAGTCGTTATCTTGTGTACTCAAAATGGAATTTCAGATCAGCACATCACATATACACATACATTCTCAGAATTCATAGACACAGCTTCCAGTCATGTAATAAACCCACTCAAATTCACAGAACCAGAATCTACAGTTGAAGTCAGAAGTTTACATACACTTAGGTTGGAGTCATTAAAACTCATTTTTCAACCACTCCACACTCCAGTTAAAGCTTGGTTGTGAATGGTTCTTCCAAATGGACAATGACCCCAAGCATACTTCCAAAGTTGTGGCAAAATGGCTTAAGGACAACAAAGTCAAGGTATTGGAATGGCCATGACAAAGCCCTGACCTAGCGTCCCACCTGGCCAACATCCAGTGGAATTTCAGAGCTCCAAATTCAAAAACAGAAATATTATAAAAATTCATAAAACATACAAGTGTTATACATCGGTTTAAATATTAACTTCTTGTTAATCCAACCACGGTGTCAAATTTCAAAAAGGCTTTACGGCGAAAGCATACCATGCAATTGTCTGAGAACAGCGCCCAGCAGACAAATCATTACAAACAGTTACCAGCCAAGTAGAGGAGTTACACAAGTCAGAAATAGCGATAAAATTAATCACTTACCTTTCATGATCTTCATATGGCTGCACTCACAAGACTCCCATTTACTCAATAAATGTTTGTTTTGTTCGATAAAATCCCTCTTTATATCCAAAACCCTCAGTTTGTTGCGTTTTGTTCAGTAATCCACAGGCTCAAACGCAGTCAAACAGGCAGACGAAAAATCCAAATAGTATCCGTAAAGTTTTGTAGAAACATGTCAAATGATGTTTATAATCAATCCTCAGGTTGTTTTTGGCCTAAATAATCGATAATATTTCAACCGGACAATAACATCGTCAATATGAAAGGTAAACAAGAAAGGCGCGCTCTGAGTCGTGCGCATGAAAAACCTCTGGGACACTGTAGGGTCCACTCATTCAGAGTGGTCTTACTCTCTCATTTTTCAGAATATAAGCCTAAAACAATTTCTAAAGACTGTTGACATCTAGTGGAATCCATTAGAAGTGCAATTTGAGTCCTAAGTCAATGGATACTGTAATGGCATTCAATAGAAAACTACAAACATAAAAGAAATCCCACTTCCTGGATGGATTTTTCTCAGGTTTTCGCCTGCCAAATCAGTTCTGTTATACTCACAGACATTATTTTAACAGTGTTTTCTATCCAAATCTACAAATAATATGCATATCCTAGCTTCTGGACCTGAGTAGCAGGCAGTTTACTTTGGGCACGCTTTTCATCCGGAGGTGAAAATAGTGCCCCCTACCCTTGTGAAGTTAAACCATTTTAAAGGCAATGCTACCGAATACTAATTGAGTGTATGTCAACTTCTGACCCACTGGGAATGTGATGAAAGAAATAAACGCTGAAAAAAATAATTCTCTCTACTATTATTCTGACATTTCACATTCTTAAAATAAACTGACCTAATATTTTTTTTAGTAGGATTAAATGTCAGGAATTGTGAAAAACTGAATTTAAATGTATTTGGCTAAGGTGTATGTAAACTTCCGACTTCAACTGTATATAACTCATTGGTCTTTCTTTCTTTCTGTCTTCTCTACAGTCACAGCGGCAGCAGCGCAGGCCTACCCAAACACCACCACCTGCCCCCCTCACCACACCACCTGAGCAGCCTCCCCTCCTCCACCCCGGCCCTGCCTCTGTCCATAGCCAACCTCTCTACCTCACACTATTCCTCCCTGCGAAGCCCGGCCCATCGCCATCCGGCCATGTTCGCAACCCCCGCCACACTGCCGCCACCTCCGACCTTACCCACTAACAGTCTTGTGGTCCCTGGGCACCCTGCTGGCACCCCCTACCCTGGTAAGATTGCCCTCCTTACATCTCTGGTAGCAAGGCTAGTCCGTCTGCCTGTCTTGGCAGCGAGAGTGTAGAAACTGGACATGTTCAGCTATGTGTGTATTCTCCTTGTAGTACTAATATGTTTTCTTAGACTTTGCTCTATAGTTTTTTGTGACCTGTTCTCTTGATAAATTAATAATAAATTAAATCACATTTTATTTGTCACATACACAGTTTACAGCAGGTATAAAAGGTGAAGCAAAATGCTTATGTGCTAGCTCCCTCAACAAAGCAGAACATTAATCAATATAATAAATGTAAGAGTAAAAAATAACAAGTAGTAGAGGTAATAATAGGTCATGGTAATGATCTAATGGGACATTTGAGAACAAAGGGCTATTCTGTAACATTAAGTAGCAATTCAGCCAAAGTAACAATCTAATGTAATTTTAAAGTAAATTGTTGCAGAAATGTAAACCCAACTGTACAATAAAAGCATCCAAGTACAGAGGGAATAAAAGTTCATTATGTGATATTAAGTAGATGTTAACATGCCAGGTTACATTGACATGAAACCAGTGTTGGGGAAGCTACTTTGAAAATATAGTTTACCAAGCAACCAATTACTTCTCAATGGAATATGTTGAGCTACACTAAAGCTACCCTTAAGAAAAATATAGTTTACTTAACTAAAGTGATGTTGAAATATTTGTTCACCACACCCAAACTACTTAGTGGAAAATTATCATATTTAAATCTGAAATGTCAGACTACAAATTGCAAGAACAGATCACTCTGGAGTCAGATGTTAACAGAATGTGTAATTTAGCCTATTAAACACAAAAACTATGTTTCAAGTGAGAATTAGGCAGGTCTGATGCCGAAAAAGAAACAAATTTCTTGCCTACTTCACCCACCTATATTTTATTTTGGCAAAAAAAGTAGTGTGTAGTTCCAGTAGTTAACTACACCACTACTGTACATGGTAAAACGTAATTAACTAGTGAAAACACTACCAAGATTGGAATTTAGTTCAACTACCACCAAGCTACAGCAAAATGTAATTCAATGACTAAACTCAGCAAAAAAATAAACGTCCTCTCACTGTCAACTGTGTTTATTTTCAGCAAACTTACCGTGTAAATATTTGTATAACAAGATTCAACAACTGAGACATAAACTGAACAAGTTCCACAGACATGTGACTAAAAGAAATGGAATAATGTGTCCCTGAACAAAGGGGGGGTCAAAATCAAAAGTAACAGTCAGTATCTGGTGTTGCCACCAGCTGCATTAAGTACTGCAGTGCATCTCCTCCTCATGGACTGCACTAGATTTGCCAGTTCTTGCTGTGAGATGTTACCCCACTCTTCCACCAAGGCACCTGCAAGTTCCCGGATATTTCTGGGGGGAATGGCCCTAGCCCTCACCCTCCGATCCGACAGGTCCCAGACGTGCTCAATGGGATTGAGATCCGGGCTTTTCGCTGGCCATGGCAGAACACTGACATTTCTGCCTTGCAGGAAATCACACACAGAACGAGCAGTATGGCTGGTGGCATTGTCATGCTGGAGGGTCATGTCAGGATGAGCCTGCAGGAAGGGTACCACATGAGGGAGGTGAATGTCTTCCCTGTAATGCACAGCATTGAGATTGCCAGCAATGACAACAAGCTCAGTGTGATGATGCTGTGACACAACACCCCAGACCATGACGGACCCTCCACCTCCAAATCGATCCCGCTCGAGAGTACAGCCCTCGGTGTAACGATCATTCCTTCGACAATGAACGTGAATCCAACCATCACTCCTGGTGAGACAAAACCGCGACTTATCAGTGCAGAGCACTTTTTGCCAGTCCTGTCTGGTCCAGCTATGGTGGGTTTGTGCCCATAGGCAATGTTGTTGCCGGTGATGTCTGGTGAGGACCTGCCATATAACAGGACTACAAGCCCTCAATCCAGCCTCTCAGCCTATTGCGGACAGTTTGAGCAATAGATTGTGCGTTCCTGGTGTAACTCGGCAGTTGTTGTTGCCATCCTGTACCTGTTCCCACAGGTGTGATGTTCGGATGTACCGATCCTGTGCAGGTGTTGTTACACATGGTCTGCCACTGCGAGGACGATCAGCTGTCCGTCCTGTCTCCATGTAGCCCTGTCTTAGGCGTCTCACAGTACAGACATTGAAAAGTATTGTCCTGGCCACATCTGCAGTCCTCATGCCTCCTTGCAGCATGCTTAAGGCACGTTCACACAGATGAGCAGGGACCCTGGGCGTCTTTATTTTGGTGTTTTTCAGAGTCAGTAGTGTCCTCTTTAGTGTCCTTCATAACTGTGACCTTAATTGCCTAGCTGTTAGTGTCTTAACGACCGTTCCACAGGTGCATGTTTATTAATTGTTTATGATTCATTGAACAAGCATGGGAAACAGTGTTTAAACCCTTTGCAATGAAGATCTGTGAAGTTATTTGGATTTTTATGAATTATCTTTGAAAGACAGGGTCCTGAAAAAGGGACGTTTCTTTTTTTGCTGAGTTTAGTTAAACTACATAGTTCATTACTCTCCAACACTACCTGTAACCATTCAATTATCATTTTATGATCTGGTAAGTGAAGTACTTTATGACAATTGCACATGCAGTAAAGGAGGGAATAATGGATATATACGACTCTAATGAATTATCCCATTACAAATGATAAAGGCATTTTAAAAATGTTGATGCCCCTCCATATTACTCCAAGTACAACTTTTTATCAATGGTAGCAATTTCTCATTTGTGTTCTGGTTTTATTTGGCAAAAAACATGGATCTCCTTTGTTAGTTCTTGCATGCAAGATGGTGCCGACAGAGATGGACGTCTCGATTCAGGTCTTTAGAAAACTATGCACTTATTTGTTTTTTTGTTAATGATTTCTTATTTGTTAACCCTGAAAATCTCAAGTGTTATTACATACAGCTGGGAAGAACTATTGGATATAAAAGCGATGTCAACTTACCATCATTATGGCCACGAATACGTCTTTCCCGAAGTGGATCCTTTCTTCGGACCTCCACCCTGGACATGTGATCTCATCCCAGAGGCCGACCCAAAACAACGCAGTCGCCGCAGGAAAGGCATACGGAGCGGCCTACTGGTCAGACTCAGTAGGCGAGCACACCGTCCACCGCTTCCGGGCATATTACTCGCCAATGTCCAATCTCTAGATAAGGTGGATGAAGTTAGGGCACGAGTTGCCTTCCAGAGATACATCAGAGATTGTAACATTCTCTGTTTCACGGAAACATGGCTCACTCGGGATATGTTCTCAGAGTCGGTACAGCCACCCAGTTTCTCCACGCATCGCGCCGACAGAAACAAACATCTCTCTGGTAAGAATAAGGGCGGGGGTGTATGCCTTATGATTAACAACTCATGGTGTAATGACAGCCACATACAGGAACTCAAGGAACTCAGGAACTCAAGTCCTTTTATTCACCCGACCTAGAATTCCTTACAATCAAATAGTCACAGCCGTGTATATATCCCCCCCAAAAGCAGATCCCTCGTTGGCGCTGAAAGAACTTCACTGGACTCTATCTATAAACTGGAAACCATACATCCTGAGGCTGCATTTATTGTAGCTGGGGATTTTAACAAAGCTAACATAAGAACCATACTTCCTAAATTCTATCAGCATACCGAATCTGCGACAAGAGCTGGTAGCTTTCTGGATCATTGCTACTCGAACTTTGTGATGCATACAAAGCCCTGCCTTTGGCAAATCTGACCATGACTCCATTTTGCTGCTCCCAGCCTATAGACAGAACCTAAACGCCTCAGGTCAATACAATGCTGGTCTGACCAATTGGATTCCACGCTTCAAGATTGCTTTGATCACATGGACTGGGATATGTTCCGGATAGCCTCAGAGAATAACATTGACGTATACGCTGACTTGGTGAGCGAGTTTATTAGCAAGTGCATCGGAGATGTCGTTCCCTCTGTGACCATTAAAACCTTCCCTAACCAGAGACCACGGATTGATGGCAGCATTCACGCGAAACTGAAAGTGTGAACCACTGCTTTTAACAACAAGCAAAGTGTCAGCAAAGAGACAAAGTAGAGTCGCAATTCAACGGCTCAAACACAAGACGTATGTGGCAGGAAAAAAGAAAAACCATCCCCGTTGTGGACACCGATGTCTTGCTCACAGACAAATTAAACAACTTATTTCGCTTTGAGGACAATACAGTGCTACTGACACAGCCCGCTACCAAAGCCTGTGGGCTCTCCTTCTCCGTGGCCAACGTGAGTAAAACATTTAAACGTGTTAACCCTCGCAAGGCTGCCGGCCCAAACGACATTCCTAGCCGCGTCCTCAGAGCATGCGCAGACCAGTTGGCAGGTGTGTTTACAGACATATTCAACCAATCCCTATCCCAGTCTGTTGTCCCCACATGCTTCAAGACGGCCACCATTGTTCCTGTTCCCAAGAAAGCTAAGGTAACTGAACTAAATGACTATCGCCCCATTGCACTCACTTCTGTCATCATGAAGTGCTTTGACAGACTAGTGAAGGACCATATCACCTCCACCCTACCTGACACCCTAGACCCACTCCAATTTGCTTACTGCCCCAATAGGTCCACTGACGATACAATCGCCTTCGCAATGCACACTGCCCTATCCCATCTGGACAAGAGGAATACGTATGTAAGAATGCTGTTCATTGACTACAGACTACAGCTCAGCATTTAACACCATAGTCCAAACTCGTCATTAAGCTCGAGACCCTGGATCTCGACACCGCCCTGTGCAACTGGGTCCTGGACTTTCTGACGGGCCGCCCCCCAGGTGGTGAAGGTAGGAAAAAACATCTCCTCCCGGCTGATCCTCAACACTGGGGCCCCACAAGGGTGCGTTCTCAGTCCTCTCCTGTACTCCAAGCTCGTCATCAAGCTCGAGACCCCGGGTCTCGACCCCGCCCTGTGCAACTGGGTACTGGACTTCCTGACGGGCCTCACCCAGGTGGTGAGGGTAGGCAACAACATCTCCACCCCGCTGATCCTCAACACTGGGGCCCCACAAGGGTGCGTTCTGAGCCCTCTCCTGTACTCCCTGTTCACCCACGACTGCGTGGCCATGCACGCCTCCAACTCAATCATCAAGTTTGCGGATGACACAACAGTGGTAGGCTTGATTACCAACAACGACGAGACGGCCTACAGGGAGGAGGGGAGGGCCCTCGGAGTGTGGTGTCAGGAAAATAACCTCACACTCAACAAAACTAAGGAGATGATTGTGGACTTCAGGAAACAGCAGAGGGAACACCCCCCTATCCACATCGATGGAACAGTAGTGGAGAGGGTAGTAAGTTTTAAGTTCCTCGGCGTACACATCACAGACAAACTGAATTGGTCCACCCACACAGACAGCGTCGTGAAGAAGGCGCAGCAGCAACCTCAGGAGGCTGAAGAAATTTGGCTTGTCACCAAAAGCACTCACAAACTTCTACAGATGCACAATCGAGAGCATCCTGTCGGGCTGTATCACCGCCTGGTACGGCAACTGCTCCGCCCACAACCGTAAGGCTCTCCAGAGGGTAGTGAGGTCTGCACAACGCATCACCGGGGGCAAACTACCTGCCCTCCAGGACACCTACACCACCCGATGTCTCAGGAAGGCCATAAAGATCATCAAGAACAACAACCACCCGAGCCACTGCCTGTTCACCCCGCTATCATCCAGAAGGCGAGGTCAGTACAGGTGCATCAAAGCTCGGACAGAGAGACTGAAAAACAGCTTCTATCTCAAGGCCATCAGACTGTTAAACAGCCACCACTAACATTGAGTGTCTGCTACCAACACACTGACTCAACTCCAGCCACTTTAATAATGGGAATTGATGAGAAATTATGTAAAATATATCACTGGCCACTTTAAACAATGCTACCTAATATAATGTTTACATACCCTACATTATTCATCTCATATGTATACGTATATACTGTACTCTATATCATCTACTGCTTCTTTATGTAATACATGTATCACTAGCCACTTTAACTATGCCACTTTTACATACTCATCTCATATGTATATACTGTACTCGATACCATCTACTGTATCTTGCCTATGCCGCTCTGTACCATCACTCATTCATATATCTTTATGTACATATTCTTTATCCCCCTACACTTGTGTGTATAAGACAGTAGTTTTGGAATTGTTAGTTAGATTACTTGTTGGTTATTACTGCATTGTCGGAACTAGAAGCACAAGCATTTCGCTACACTCGCATTAACATCTGCTAACCATGTGTATGTGACAAATAAAATTTGATTTGATTTGATTTACTCCCTGTTCACCCGTGACTGTGTGGCCAGGCACGCTTTCAACTCAATCATCACGTTTGAAGACAACACTAAGGGTGGTAGGCCTGATTACCAACAACAACGAGACAGTCTACAGGGAGGAGGTGAGGGCCCTTGGAGTGTGGTGTCAGGAAAATAACCTCTCACTCAACGTCATCAAAACAAAGGAGATGATCGTGGACTTCAGGAAACAGCAGAGGGAGCATCCCCATCCACATTGATGGGACAGTAGTGGAGATGGTGGAAAGTTTTAAGTTCCTCGGCGTACACTTCACGGACAAACTAAAATGGTCCACCCACACAGACAGCGCGGTAAAGAAGGCGCAGCAGCGCCTCTTCAACCTCAGGAGGCTGAGGTTGTCATCTAAAACACTCACAAACTTTTACAGATGCACAATCGAGAGCATCCTGTCGGGCTGTATCACCGCCTGGTACGGCAATTGCACCGCCCTCAAGCTCAAGGCTCTCCAGAGGGTAGTGCGGTCTGCACAACGCATCACCTGGGGCAAACTATCTGCCCTCCAGGACACCTACAGCACCCGATGTCACAGGAAGGCCAAAAAGATCATCAAGGACAACAACCACCTCAGCCACTGCCTGTTCACCCCGCTATCATCCAGAAGGCGAGGTCAGTACAGGTGCATCAAAGCTGGGACCGAGAGACTGAAAAACAGCTTCTATCTCAAGGCCATCAGACTGCTAAACAGCCATCACTAACATAGAGAGGCTGCTGCCATCATACAGACTCAAATCTCTGGCAACTTAAATAAACGGACTTAATAAAGGTATCACTAGTCACTTTAAATAATGCCACTTTTAATAATGTTTACATCCTACATTACTCATCTCATGTGTTTACTGTATTCAACACCATCTACTGCATCTGCCTACGCCATAGCTCATCCATATATTTATATATACATATTCTTATTCATCCCTTTACATGTGTGTGCATTTGTGTGTACGGTAGTTGTTGTGACTTTGTTAGAATACTTGTTAGATTTTACTGCATAGTCAGAAATAGAAGCACAAGCATTTCGCTACACTCGCATTAACATCTTCTAACCGTGTGTATGTGACCAATAAAATGTGATTTGATTTGAGTCATCTGGGCTGAAGAATAGCTTTAAGTGAAATGCCAGAGGATATTTTCTCGTCCGTAACACTGCATGCTGTCAGCTAACTGTTCTTTTATGGCAAGTCAGAGGAAGGGCATGTTAGATAAGACGTAAGATGTTCATATTGAAGCTGACTTTTAGTTCTACTATTATGTTAATCTTGTAATATTTACATATTTTTGTAATCTGTCAAATGTAGCAGAATTGTATCTTCATATGATTTTGTATCTGTGTAAGAGAAGTGATTGTTGTCAATTATTCTTTATTGATACTCTTTTAGTGTGTATTGTACTATAATACACCGTGCTTGACTTGGACTGAACTGAAATAGGTGCCGGTACTATTTATATTTAGGTGCAGGAACTCCATAATACTTTTGAAGTAATATTCTATAAGAGGAGCAGGAGCTTAAGCAGTAGAACATTTGAGATGCCGGTACTTAGCTCCGGTGAGGTTCTGCCCAAGTCAAGCACTGGTAATAGACATTTATGGTAATAGTGGTAGCTAGGATATGTAGCATTAGTGGAGGGAGTCTGCTGTGTTTTCTGCTGAGGTGACTCTTGGTTCTCTCTTGTCTTTAGATACCAGCCTGTTGATATCATTCAACCAACCAATCATGTATTGCCAGCCTCATTCGGGGATTCTGATTGGCACATTGTCACAGGCAACTCTCTTACCACCCCCAATGAGTCCTCACGTAGAAAACCCTCACAGCATGAGCTGGAGAAACAGAGAATGCCAGGTGACTATTCTTTCTTCTCTTCTACCCGTTGTTAAAACTGACTGGCGTCCGTGCCTTTCTTGTGTCTCCCTTTTCCCCCCTTTTCTCGCTCTCCTTTCTTGCAGAGCATGACCTCCTGCGGCAGGAGCTGAACAACCGCTTCCTGGTTCAGAGTTCAGAGGGGTGGAGCCGGGGGCCGTCCTCCGCGGGGTCCCCGCTGGCCCCTGTGTCACTCCTGAGGGGAGAGTTTCACCAACACCAGCACATGCATCAGCACCAACACACCCACCAGCACACCTTCACGCCCTTCCCGCCCAGTCTGCCCCCGGCCACCATCATTCCTCCGCCCACCGCACCCCCCATGGTGCGTACCCCAGCCAGAAATGTGAGGATAAGTAAAGCTCCCATATAGTACTTCAACCCCCCTCCTCTTCCTCGTCCTAGTCACCCCAATTGCCAAATGCTCACCCTCCTCCCAACCGATAGGGCCAGAGCCTGCCCTCCTTCCCCACCCAAACATTTGCTATCCAGTCCCCCCTCTGCTGGTTGGGTCTCTTGGTCTTTTGCATACTGTCACAAGGACACTTTAACAGTGCGTTTTTACAGAGAGTTGAGGAACAGGAGGCAGGGGCACCTCAAGTCATCACTACAGCCCCATAATAAGACTCCAACTAAGCCGTCATCTCCCCGCCACAGTACACATGTTTGTAGTGGTTCATCCTCAGTGCTGAAACCAGACATAACACAGGCGCCTGCTGCAATAATACTACAGTATATAATAATAGACATTATGCTTTTGGACCAGGGTTTTACATGTGCATTAGCCTATATAGAGGGCTGAGCTTCAAAAGCATTACAATGCACAAAGGCTCACTATATGCCCCTTTCCTTTACAACACAAGGGAAGCCTGCCCAAACCAACGTATGTCAGTACAGTTGATTCAATGTATCCATCATTCTCTCGATGAACATGACATTTTTTGCTCTGGGACAAAGGAGACCTATTGAAGGGAGTGTTTTTATTGTTTTCAGATGGATGTGTTTGAAATGTTTTTGAATGTTCTGATTTCCCTGCCATGCACCAGAAACAAAAGGGCCTTCCAACAGATGTGTGGCGTGACTGCCATGCACCAGAAACAAAAGGGCCTTCCAACAGATGTGTGGCGTGACTGCCATGCACTGGGGGCTAATGCTCCGCAATGACAAATTCAAAGCCTTTGGTTACACTCAATGACTTCATTCCAGATGAAAGGGAGTGACATCATTCGGACTGTTTTGATCATGTATAATAGCTTCAGCCATAGAGTCAGCCATCGAGTCAGCCATCGAGTCAGCCATCGAGTCAGCCATCGAGTCAGCCATCGAGTCAGCCATAGAGTCAGCCATCGAGTCAGCCATCGAGTCAGCCATCGAGTCAGCCATCGAGTCAGCCATCGAGTCAGCCATCGAGTCAGCCATAGAGTCAGCCATCGAGTCAGCCATCGAGTCAGCCATCGAGTCAGCCATAGAGTCAGCCATCGAGTCAGCCATCGAGTCAGCCATCGAGTCAGCCATCGAGTCAGCCATCGAGTCAGCCATAGAGTCAGCCATAGAGTCAGCCATCGAGTCAGCCATCGAGTCAGCCATCGAGTCAGCCAGGGGTAAAACATTGGCAGCTCTAAATCGTAAAAATGTTCCCTGGAAAAGTTAGGAGTATTCATCCATCATTTGGAAAGCAATAGCAATCTGAGAAATCCATTCAGACACGACTCCCATTTATGCCCTTTCAGCATTAGTGTAATAGATATAATCTATCATGTCATGACCCCTAATTAATAGGCTAGGGTCCATTTAGAGCATGGGGCTTTGCTGCTTTGCTTTGTGGAATCTCACATGATCCCTGTATGTTAGAAACGCCAGGAAAAAGGGCTTAGCTTATGTACATACAGTGTACAGCTATCTGATAAGCAGTCAGGGAGACTGTTTAGTTTAGATTGTAAATCTCTGTCAAAAAGCATGTGTGCTGCTGTTGTTATCTTGTGCCTGCAGCTGATCCCTTCATTCCTCTAAATGGCAGCCAGGCTTTCTTTATAGCACTCTGTTTGTCTCTTTTCATCTTCAGTTATTTCCTCATCTTGCTAATGCTGTATGGCTTTGTGCACTCACATCTGTATGTTGTGGCTGATGCATTGTTGTTACAATGGGATTTAAGACTGTTAATGTATTCTGTTTTATTGAGACTGTGTTTTTACTTAACCCATGTTGTTTTTTTGTTTTTTTTCTCTCCTCTCCTCCCTCCAGCAACATTGCTGTTTCACTTTCATTTTACTGCTTGTTTAGAGAGACAGGAGTAATGTTGTGGTTGTTTTTTAGTGTTTGTCATGATGTGTGCAGTTGGATCGGTCCAGCTGTGCTCACTGTGAGCACTCCATGTCATTTCAACTATGTAACGGCCCTTGGCTAATAGCTGTAATGAATGAAATGATGAATCCTGTGTATTGGTTCATTGTTCTACGCCATCAGGCAGCTGGCCCTGCCAAATGGAAACACTGAGTATCTATTTTCCCCTCTGTCTTCTTAGGAAAAAGAATATCATTAATTGTTTAAAGATGAAATACCGAGCCTTAATTATCCAAAGCTGTTTACAATAAACCTCTGACAGGCCCTGTAAATGATAAAGCATGAGTTTTATAGACAGCCATAAAGCCACTAGCGAGTATTACTCCCCCAGTGTAAAACATAAAACAGGCCCGTGCTTAAGATGGAAACGAGAGGGTACAGGGGCAGAAGGGGAGCGGACTGGTTTAATGAGCTCGGTAGCTGCCTCAGTGTTTCCACTCAATAGGGTGTCTGTTTGATTTGGAACAATTATCACCCACAAACACAAACCCGCCGCTGGGAACGTTTTCTGTGGCGGATGTTGAATGGCCCCGCTTCGCTGGGAGGCCAAGGCCCAGTCAGAGGAGCTATGCCTAGTGTTGAGCCAGAAAACCGCCTCCTTTCCCTTCCATGTCGCAGGAGACACACACACACACACACACACACACACACACACACACACACACATAGAATTAACTGATTTATGTGCGTCTCCTTTTTCCTTTTTTATGAAAACCCAAACCAGCGGCCGTTTGTAAAAACACTCACAAAAGTACCTGCAAATGGTTTGTCTATTTATGGAATAGGAATAAGTTAGTGTCAGTTGCAATTAGCAGGTTTCAAAATAGAGGAGCAGTCTTGGCTTACATGCAGTCACACAAAGTCCCCATTCATACGTGGGAATTCTCTCTCTCTGTCTCTGTCTGTCTCTCTCTCTCACTAACTGACAAATATGTAAACTAGATTCCCTTGGCTTGGCCCCATGACCAGATACTGTATATGAGGCTATAATCTTTCTGTTGAAATCCTAATGTCATTATTCTATTAGTATGCTTCGGAAAATGTTTCATTATATTAAACCATTTGAGTTGTTCAAAGTTATTTCAGTCTCATGCTGTACATGTTCAAAATGACCTCTCTTGAAAATGTAGTCAAACCAATTTAATTTCACCTATCAAAAACTGACTGTTCGTATACCCACAATTATAGGATGTTACGCATAGAAAATTGTAATGTCTCTGTATTTCGCTCTCTCTGAGTCGTCACACACACTAAAATGGCAACCCCCCTATAGTATGTATGTGTCTCTGTGTGCTCCGTTTCCATAACAGAGATCATTGTAAAACCCTACATCTGTCACAGCCTATTAGTTTCACGTCTCCAAATGTTCCACCTAATAAGAAACATAACTCAATCTTCTCGTTTTACACTGGGGCCTTTAAGTAAGGTAGAGAGAGCTCCCCCCGCCCAAGCATAGTACTGTCTCTAGGCCTAACTCAATGGCTGTTTTTCTGTGCTGCAGACAAATTGGAAAATCCCTAATATTGGCAGTCCGTTTGATTAGTCATATCACTGATGATTTAAATGAATCTCAATCTGCAGTCTGGCTGGCCAGCAGCAAAACAAAACATGACCCCAGAATGCTCAGTGTTTCCTTTAAGCTCGTTGCTGTCAGACTTCCTGGGCTTTTGATCTAACTGATGTTGTACTGAACTTCCTCTCTCCTGTGTTCTGTCACTGAATAAGTGTAATGGGATTTTCTTGTATTTGTTGGATGGTCTTTAGTTCATAGATGCAGAGTTCCTGTTATTGTCAGTTTGGCATCACTGACGTATTACTCTCCTTTCCAATTCTTTTTTTCCAGTTTGACAAATACGCTCCAAAACTGGACAATCCATTCATTAGACATTCAAATGTAAGTAAACAATTTATTTCCTTTCAACTTCCATCACCATGCTTTTAGCATGTTTTCTGTCAAATATGGTGGTTAGATATTTGAAATTTGGAGAAAGAAAATATCAATTTATTCTATGTGTGAGTGTTGTCTATGCGTCTTGTTGTAATCTGTTTTAAGAAGTGGTTGTGTGTCTCCTCTCCTCCATGCAGTTCTTCCCCTCCTACCCCCCCACAATGCCAGGCATGCCCCCGCTGCTCCCACACTCAGGACCCTTCAGCTCACTGCAAGGAGCCTTCCAGCCCAAGGTTAGCCCCACAGACCTGCACACACAGACACACGTGCATTGCGCACACAAACACACATGCACACAGTACGCATACACACACACTCACTCACTCACACTCACTCACACAATACAAAAACACCACATACAAACATGCATTTTTTTCACAAACACACCCGCACTGGCAACTCAGCATTCTGCTCATCATCTCACCCAAGAATGAGGCTAGAATTAAGGGACCTGAATACCACCAAAGCCTTCCTTTACAGTCTGTATACAGGGCAGCAGGCAGCTGCGTTTCAAGTGAACCAGCCTGACAAATCTGCTCCTGCTTCTTTTTTTCCCTGTAATAGACTATGCAAACAAGGCCTGTCTTTAAGCTGGCGGGCCTGAGCCGCCAACCACTGTGCTGCGCCGCACAGTGCAGGGGGAGATAAGCAGCAGTGTGTGTGTATATGTGTATATGTGTGTGTGTGTGTGTGTGTGTGGTGGTGTGAGACGATCGGGGCCTGGCAGGCGCCCAATAGGCTCTGACCCTGTTGTAAGCCACCAATCAAAGCTGGCCTAAATCCCCTGGTTTTATTCCCTACAGGCTCTATTATGGAGGTCTTTTGTTTCCTGCCTCCAGATGGTTAGAGTACAGTACAGTTAGCCCCCTCCATCCCTCCATTCACCACCTACAGCCAAGCGCTGGGCACCACTGAGCATCAGGAGAGGGGTTGGAAGATGGAGGGTGTTAGGTGTTGCTAGGAACCACCAGAGATCTATAATTTGCCGTCTTGTTGATTCTGTACTGGAGACCTCCTAGGAGTGCACGTCACATACAGTTGCTTGCTATGCGGGGTCTCTTGGTGTGAATCAATGCGGAATAGGCAGTGTTTTGGAATGTGTCTATTGTTGGTGTTGTCATTCTGTGCAAAGTCCCTTTTTCCACCGTCTTCAGTTGTAACACTCTGCCTCTGTCTTCCTCTCTATTCTTTATCTATCCTCTCTTTTAGTCCTCTAACCCCATAGACGTAGCATCCCGTTCGGGGGCAGTACCTCACACACTCCTACAGAAGGACCCACGGGTACGTAGCCTACTGTCACTGTCCCTCAAAAACAGCAAGTCCATGCTTGATGCTTTACAATGGAGATAAAGGAAGTATAGATGATTGTGGCTGTGGGTTGATTATGGTTCATGTTTTCTTCTTTCAACTACACAGGTATCGGATCCTTTCAGGACAGCAGTTAGAGTAAGCCATGATTTCATTTGTCTTCCATGCACTGTCAAATTTACTGCAGTACCAAGTACCAACATGTCATAACATTGAGTAAATTCTACAGCATCATCGTGTCATATCATTAAGGTGTTGGGTTTAACCTGTAGTAATTTGCTAACTTCCAGAAACCTGGCAAGTGGTGTGCGGTGCACGTCCAGATCGCCTGGCAGATTTACCACCATCAGCAGAAGATGAAGGTGAGTGAGCTGTGTGTGTGTGTTGTGTGTGTTGTGTGTGTGTGTTAGGCAGAAGGAGGCCAAGGGAGGGGAAGGAGGGATGTGCCTGATCCTCTGCCAAATGTTGTATTTTCCCAAGGATTCCTCTCTTTCTATGCCTACTTAGGTAGCGGCCATTTTGGTTGTAGTTTGGAAGACTCCTCTTGTCTCTGTCATGGTGTCATTGTCATAGGCACCCCGTCCTCATGGGGTTTAGTGGGCCTAATCAGCTTACCCTGATGTTGTTATGACACAGTGGGTATGTGTTGGGCATGTAGAGGCATTATGTACTGTATGTTGTCCCTCCTCTCTGATCTCACACAGTGATTATATCACTGATTATAGCAGATTACAAGTCCCTCCTTGAACTATGAAATGACTAGCATCAATTATTGTTAATTACTACATTTGCAAACACTGACAGTGCCACTCTGTTTTCTTTTCTTTCTCATCCTCTACCTTTTCTTTCCCTTTTATCTTCATCTCCCTTGTGTTCTCACTCTCTCTCTCTCTCTTTCTCTCTCGCTGCCCCCTCTCACCCTTTCTCTCTAACAGCAGATGCAGGTGGACCCTCACAAACTGGACATGAATGGAAAGCTGGACCTGTTCAGTCGTCCCTCTGCCCCAGGAGTGTTTCCTGGGTTTCCCTACACCCACGACCTAGCACGACCCATGTTCTCCTCCACAGGTCAGTACAGAGCTCATGGTCCTCTACCCAGCACAGGGCTCATGGTACTCTACCCAGCACAGAGGGACATGCCACAGGGTCTTTAGGGATATTATCGTTTCAGATTTGAACTCTTCATTTTTGTCTCCCATTGACATCTATGAATGAGACACAAAAGTCCGGCTCTCAAGTCAGAATACCACCCCTACTGCCAACAACCCCACAATTCGGGTGATGTGGACGCCAAACCAAATCTACCAAAGCCCATAGTACCTTTCAGAGCTTCAGGTTGAATTCTGAGTAGGCCTACTGTTGTCCAATAAGAGTGTAACTCTATCCATATAGACAGGTGTTTACTTCCTGGTTACCTGTCACATTTCTTCACACCTGTAATGACACATGGTGTATTAGTGTTCAGCTGTGTTCTATTCTTCTTTACCTGCCCTACTTGAAGTGCTGTTGTTGTAAATGTTGTCCTAGACATGTGATGTGGCCATGAATATGGATGCTTCTCTATGCGCATCCTAAATGGCAACCTATTCCCTTCATAGTGCACTATGTAGGGAATAGGGTGCCATTTGGAACACACTTATTTGTGATAATTGGCTTGTAGAACCTGCCTTGAAGGCAACATGGAGGCGGATGCCCTTTAGCTTGTAATTATGCAGAATTGTTCCTGAATTGGCTTGTAATTGGCTCGTTCATGAACCATTCATGAAATATGGGTGAAGAACGTTTTGTAAAAGAGGTCAACGTCTGTTCATAAAAAAGCTCCCCCCCCATCCTAAATGTATATACACGCACGAGCGCACACACATCCACACATACGTGAGACTATTGAATATTATGCTAATTGCTATCAAGCCTTTCTCAGCCAACCACTGTTAACCCTATGAAACATCAGATGTCCTTCACTGTATTTTTGGTGGTTTGTTCTCTTTTTGGATGCCTAGTTAGAGTTTGTGACAGATGACTACTGACGCCACTATCTGAGTGGAGACACTGAGATAACATCGTCGGTCCACTCTCTCTGGAAGCAAACTACTCGATTTCGTCTTTCCGTTATATCGGCATCGAACTCATCACCCTCTCTAGGAGAGGGGGAGACCTCGACAATTTATTGTTTAAACGAGAGGCTGTCTGGAACTTTAATTTAAAGACCCTTGCTCCCTTCGGTCTCAGCGTAGACTTTGATCTGAAGCCCTTCTTGTGATTATTGTGATTTTTCTATTCATTGTAAATGTTCGTAGGCTTATGTAGCCACATTGTATCTATGATCATATGCTATCCATTCATGTTTTTTATATGTTCTATTCTGTAAATGAACCAATGACATCAAGCAAAACCCAGCCATGATTACAGACACCTGTGTGTGTTCTTTGACACTATATAAACTAGTGACCTGCAGTGTTTGTCATTATACCCTGATGAAGACAGCTTGTCTGTCAAAATGTTGGTTATTAGGTTATTACATTATTGCATCTGAGCTCCTAGAGTGTACGGCTCTCCTTTTCTTTTTCAACTGTCCTCTCTCTCTCGCTCTCTCCTCCCGTAGGTTCTGGCCATCCGGCCGCCTCCCCGTACGGCCCCTCCCCCCACCACAGTGGCTTCCTGCCTCCCAGCCACTTGACAGGTAAGTGGAAATAGCACCACATTTTACATCCCAATTTTTCCTTTTTCACTTTCTCTCTCTTTGTTGCACTCATATTGAGAATACTACTACAGTCACATTTGTTGTTTGGAAAATAAGGTTATAATAGGGAAATAGAGGTTCTGGCTAGTGAAGTCATCCTGCTCCATATCTCACACTGAGTTTAAGTTTAGTGCTGTGTAGAGAGACCTCATGAAATCTATCCCCGTGATTCATAAAAGATACCCTTGAGTTACCCTCCTGCCTGTACTGATGTGGAAGGAAGGCCACTCTGGGCTTGTTAATGTAGTTTTTCTAATTTCTTGACTTTATTTTCCAGACCCTTTGTTCAAGGGAAGGTTTTTTACCCCACAACATTTCATATTGCCTTGGACTTAGGCAGATGGCCTCAGCAAATATGCCATTTTACCTTGAGGCTTCTTTTTATGGCCTCTTCCAGTTCTGCTCGTCTCTTTCACAGACAGAGTAATGGAGGTTTTTGTATTATTCTGTATTTCCCATCAAATATGTTGTTAGGCATCAGTACAGCAAGGTGATTTCACGGGATAAGCTCTTGAGTCAATCCAATTTGAGTTTATAAACCCTTGGTGCACAGGGGAGAAACATTGAGGAATTATGACACTCCTCAAAGATTTTGGGTGAAATTCCTGCCCAAATAACTAATTCAAGTGTGACTTTCTAGCTGTTGTTTGCTGATATATTGACAAACTGTTGCATTGCATTCACCACAGAGTGGAAGTCTTTCAGAACTAGATTAAAGGATCATTCACCACATAGTGGAAGTCTTTCAGAAATAGATTAAAGGATCATTCACCACAGAGTGGAAGTCTTTCAGAACTAGATTAAAGGATCATTCACCACATAGTGGAAGTCTTTCAGAACTAGATTAAAGGATCATTCACCACAGAGTGGAAGTCTTTCAGAACTAGATTAAAGGATCATTCACCACAGAGTGGAAGTCTTTCAGAACTTCAGATTTTCAGAACTAGATTAAAGGATCATTCACCACATAGTGGAAGTCTTTCAGAACTAGATTAAAGGATCATTCACCACAGAGTGGAAGTCTTTCAGAACTAGATTAAAGGATCATTCACCACAGAGTGGAAGTCTTTCAGAAATAGATTAAAGGATCATTCACCACAGAGTGGAAGTCTTTCAGAACTAGATTAAAGGATCATTCACCACATAGTGGAAGTCTTTCAGAACTAGATTAAAGGATCATTCACCACAGAGTGGAAGTCTTTCAGAACTATATTAAAGGATCATTCACCACAGAGTGGAAGTGTTTCAGAACTAGATTAAAGGATCATTCACCACATAGTGGAAGTCTTTCAGAACTAGATTAAAGGATCATTCATCATTGATTTAACCTCTGGCATTTTCCAACATGGCTTCTTAATCAATCTTGAAATCTTGATAACGTTGTGTCCTGATTCAGGTAGGTATGCATACCTTTCCATTTTGAATTCTATGTAAACTGTGACCAGGTTTAACTAAGACACTCGTAGTAGAAAATGTGCTACGTAGAATGATAAAGGTTTCTTCATCTGGAACCATTTTTGGATCCAGGTAGAACATTTTCCCCCAAAGAAGAACCCTCAAAGAAACCTTTAACCTGGGAACATACAGCCGAAGATCCCTATGGTTCTAGGTAGCAGAGTGCGCAGGTTCAAATGGAAGTGTGAAACACTGAAGCATCTCTAAAGCCTACTCAACAAACATTCTCCATTAAAGCAGCTGTGTGCCTGACTGTTGGAGACCTCCAAATCCCCTGTCCGATTGTAGTCCAGCTCCAACCTAGACCCCATCATACTCAGTCTCCCATCAGGCAGTGCTTCCCTAGAATCAGAGTCAGAGATTAAAGGCTCCACTCCATTACCGACAGTGCAGGAGTAAATCCAGTGTGGCCAGAGCAGGTAGCAAGCCTCGCTAGCTAGCTACACACAGTAGGATTAGAGGAAGCAGGATAGCAGCGCTAGAAAACCCACAGCTCCGCTTGTAAGAGAAAAGCAGAGTGGAACGAGTGGTCGGGCTATTCCAGCCGGCTCAGCTAATCCCTGTTTGGCATTTTGCAGATCCTTTCAGTTGCTCCAGTACCTTTGGCGGCCTCGGCAACCTTTCAACCAGTGCCTTCGGAGGATTAGGCAACCCCTCGCTTGGTAAGCGCCAGCCCCCCGCCCCTCCCCCCGTGGGCCAGGGAGGATGAAATCAAGGCACCAAAATAAAACTAACACGGAGGAACAAAAAGGCAGGCAGCACAGCTCTCTCTCTGTCTCTCCGTCCACCCCCCTCCCCAGTAGCTTGGCTTTAACCTGACAGCAACACTGCCAATGCACACAGCACTCACAGCCTTTCTGTTAGGTTGCTATTCATGTATTAATTCATCTAAAAGCCCCCTCATCACCACTGTGGAGGGTTTTCTCCCTCTCTCTCGCCCTCTCCCTCCCTCTCTCTCATTCTCCTCTGCCAAATCAGTTGCCCTGTAGCAAAATGGATTTCAGTGAAATAGACACCCTGTGGAATGCTAAGGTCTCCCCGGCTTTTCACCACCCTCACCCCAGAGGGTAATTGAGTCCCCCCCCATCCACCCACTTTCCAGTGAAAAGGCCCTGAGAGAGAGGAGTGAATGGGGGATCAGAGCAGAGTAGGGTCTGTGTTTCAAGCAGCTAGAAGTGCAGAGGGGGAAGCCATTAACCTGGCCAGTCTTTCTTTCTTTCTTTCTTCTTGTCTTCAGTCTCTCCATCTTATGTTGTGTGTCCAGGAGGGAGTTTAGTTCGGTTCGCTTACACTCTTTTCTCCCTGTCGCCTCTCCTTAAGGCTCCAACAGTGTCTTCGGCCATAAAGAGGGCCCAGGGGGCCTGCCAGGCTTCGGCAGCCCTCACCATGACACCTGGAACAGGCTCCACCGGACCCCACCCTCCTTCCCCACCCCTCCGCAGTGGCCCAAGTCTGCAGACACGGAGCGAAGCAACTCAGCAAACAGCCACGAGCGTGAACGGGAACGGGAACGGGAACGGGAGAGGGAGAGGGAGAGAGAACGGGAGAAAAGGGATTCATCCATCAGCAAAGAGGATAAGGATAAAGACAGGTATGTCGTTTGTATGAATACAACTCTGAGTTATTTGTATCAGTTGTAAGTAACTCAAGTGTTTGTTATTTGAATGCTAATTTTCATGCACACATATTTCCAACTAAAGTAAAAAAATATTTTAAAAATGTAACTCCATTCTAACCTTCTGATAAATACATATTTTTATTTTGTTTGTGCCCCTCAGAGATTCAATTGACCGTAACCGTCACTCCAACCGTTCGTCCCCTGCATCGGCCCCAACCAGCTAC
Source organism: Oncorhynchus tshawytscha (assembly GCF_018296145.1). Classification (NCBI taxonomy): domain Eukaryota; kingdom Metazoa; phylum Chordata; class Actinopteri; order Salmoniformes; family Salmonidae; genus Oncorhynchus; species Oncorhynchus tshawytscha. Next base: position 22,565,663 of record NC_056440.1, on the reverse strand, counting down.
CAGATCAGCAGCCTGATCCGCTCTAACAGCCAGAACTCCAGCGACTCGGGTCGCCACCACAGCGGCAGCGTGGACCGGGTACGGGAGGCAGAGAAGGAGCTCCCGGAGCGCCACCGAGAGGTGGCCATAGTGGGGGAGGTCAAGGTAAAGGAGAGCCGCTCCCCTGGAGGAGGGAAGGAGGTGACAGACAGAGACAGACGCTCCTCAGAAGACTCCATCAAACCAGCCCACCGCACGCCCTCCCCCTACTCCAAGGCTGTCCTATCTGAGACAGGCATGAAAATGGCTGGTGGCCCCCCACCCACGCTACTCAAGGATGGGGACAGGGACAGGAAGGAGGTTCGTCCTTCCTCCGGGGGGGACCTGCTGCTGCACAAGGTGAAGAACGACATGAAGATCAAGGAGGAGCGCAAGGAGGACCAGGATGTGGTGGTTGTGAGCTCCGAGCCCGCCCCTCAGCCTGCTCCTCCTCCTCAGCCTCTACCCCCTCAACCCCCCCAGCCTGGTCACCACCACCACCACCACCACCACCACCCTCCTCTGTCCCAGCAGCCCCCGCACCCCTCTCCACGCTGCAGTGAAATGCCCACCCACGGCTCCCTGCACGGGGTGCACATGGCCCACTCCTTGCCCCTCTCCATGAGCGCAATGCACCAGATGGGCAGTCTCAACGTGCTAGACCGGGCTCGCATGGCTCCATTTATGGGGGTGAGCCCCCTGGCTGCTGCTGCAGGGAGGGACCGGATGCCCCACCAAGCCTTCCCCTGGGACCCACTGAGGGAGGCCTACCGCAACATGGACCTGCAGCGCAGGATGGACTTCCATCTGAGGGCGGAGCAGGCCCAGCGCTTCCCCAGCATTTACGAGCAGGAGCGGGCCTACCGGGAGAGAGAGGCCCATGACTACTCCCACCACGAGCACCTGCTGGAGGTACGGCGGGAGCACGAGAGGATGAGGCAACATGCAGAGGAGAGGGAGCGCCAGCACCTGAGGGAGGAGCTGGACCGAGCGCGGCTCCACCAGCTGCACCAGTCCCCCATGGAGGGACACCTGCCACACATGCCCCCCTTCATGCCCCACCTGGGCGGCATGCCCTACCCCAGACTCAGCCCCTCCACTGGACACAATGGCCTGCTGAACCGGACGCCCCCACCGCTGCACTTAGCGCCCCCTCCACTAGTGGCAGCGGGGAGCGCCAGACCAGCCTCCCCAGAAGGACTACCCCCTCACCACCCAGGACCCCCGAGATTACTCCCCCTCCCGCAACCCCAAAGAAGTGGAGGCACGGTAGCTTTACATACAGACAAAGGACATGGATGACAAGACTCACTCCCCAATTTGGAACCTTCTAGAGAGAACAAAATGCACTGCTTTACGATGGAGAAAGGCATTAGTAAACGAGGAAACAGTATGATTGTACAAAGGAAAGATTTGTAAGGTTGAAGAAGCACATGCCATGATTTTATTTGACATGGACAGGCTGATGAGAATGTTGGTTAGAAGAACACGAATCAAAAAGTATGTGTACGTTTGTTTCCGACATAAAATTTGATATTAATATATTAATCTAAAACCTTTTTCGATTTTGAGCGAAAAGTGATATTCTGATTAAAATGAGTTTGTACATTTCCTATCCTTGTTCCATGTATAGACATCATTTTTATGAATTTGTATTTTGTGCGTTAGTCTCTTATTTTCAATATCCCAGTCCATTGTGAGACATATGAAAGAGGATGCTCCATGGTACAGACTGGACTTTTTACCCTTACAACAGTAATATAACCTCATGGTACATGGAAATACTCATTAGTGATAATGTACGGAATTACATGAAATAATTTTTGCGTTTTATTTGCTTTGCCTTTGAGATATGCAGACAAATATATATTACGAGGTCTTTGTTCGGTCTCTGTAAAGAAAATTCATGTAAATATCTTGTTGATATTCCTTGCAGCAAAATTACAATGTAAATTTATTAGGCTTTTTAAATGTTTCTAGAAAAACAAATTAAATCAAAACTGAACCACTTGCCGGTTGGAAACCATGGTAACAGACGATCCTGTCCAATGGGAGGGAAGGAGGGCGGGCATCAGAAGGGGGCTGGAATGATCATCTGCAATCTATGCAAAGAGGCGCTGAGCACCCCGATGGAGAGCCACCTGGAATGGAATGGACACTGTTGGATAATGTTGATTCAGTGAGAGGAACTTGGAATAACTCAACATGTTTTTTTTCCGATGATGGCCATGGAATTATAAACCTACAGACTTCCCCGTTACAGAGAAACTGTACTAGAAGCTTACATGCAGCCCCAGTAAAATGAATTGACAGCAAAGGAAGACACTTTTGATTGGGCGGCAATAGGACTTTCTCTGTCGAC